>NC_048893.1:92461207-92492722 GCF_011077185.1 Oxyura jamaicensis
CGAAGTGAAAAAAATAAAGCAGGTAAAAAGTTACATAAGAGTTTTCCATTAGACTTGTTTCTATTTTGGATAACATGGGTGTAAATCTGAAGCTATGCTTCATAAGGCAAAATGCTTTACCTCAGTTTGTGTTGGCCAAAATTGAATATCTGGATGCTGTTAAAGAGTTTCTCATTTCACCTGATCTCTCCTCAGACAAGAAATTAAGGTTTCTTGCTAGAATTTTGTAGTAATTCTGAAATTGTTTTACTTAGTTATAAGGAAAACCTAACTTTTAGGTTGAAGCTATGAACAAAATCTCCTTTGTTTCCTCTGTTCCTGAAAATGTGAAGACTATAACTGAACAGAAAGGGAGAATAACACATGGGAATACTAGGTGGATCTTAGACCAAATATCGTTGCATGTAATTTTATACCAATACAGCTTTCTTTCAACCTTAGATTTTCTCTAGTACTCCAGTGAAGCTTTTTCATTTAACAGGTATGACTAACAGGTATTTAACATGATAGATTGTTAAAAAAAAACACTAGGAAAAAGTGTATCAAATCTGTGTCCTAGGTTTATGTATTGGCAATAATTTCACTCTGTGTAACTTAATTGGAAACGTCTTGCAACTTCCTCTTCTTCATTTGTAACTTAAAACTAAAAGAAGCTGGAGGAATCTCAGTGCCAGCAGGTAATTTCATTGATTTTTGAATGCTAAACATAGAAGAAAATTACTCCGGTCCTCCCCAAATTTATTAAACTCCCAAAGCTGATCATTATCTATCCTCTGATCTCAGCTGACTGGTATTTGTGAGGTTTGTATCAATGCCTTGAGTGGTGTTATGAGGACAGCCTTTCATACTGATGAGCTGGTCTGGGCTGCATTCTTCTCTGATATGGTCATCACAGGGTTTTTGTTAAGCACAGGCTTTCAGAGCTCTTGCTTCCTGTTACTATTCAGTTCAACTTTTATATAGCATATTGGGAAGGTTCCGCTTTTCATTTAGATAGTAATTATTTCATTCCTAGTCTCCAGCTAGTCCTTAAATATGTGCTAATTTTTATGTTGGTTGTTTCATTTCCTCACTCCTCAACATTTTGGCTATTGTTAGTAGAAGTCTCTCCGTGAATACTTCTCTTTCAAGTAGCTAAAAAGTTGATTTTCTTTGTATGTTGACTATGAAGTTGAGTAGAACGTGTTAGAATCATGGTCAACATATGTAAAATCTGATTCTTCTACCAATCTAAATTTGGATTTAGGGAACATCACTGGAAAAAAAAAAGTTTGCAGATCTAAGTACTAGAGTAAGAATGTCTAAGTAGTGAAACAGAAGAGGCATCAGTTATTTGTCTTGTCTTAAATCGTGATACCAATTTGCCAAATGTGTGCTTCAATAGGCCCACCTGTTTGGAATAAAACTTGGGTGCAGTAAAGTATGTTAGACTGAAATACATATTTTAATTATATGTATATATAAGTAATCATATTTAATTTATGCATATATTATGATTTAATTACCTTTTATCATATTAAAAGATTTTTTGGTTCAAGTCCTACAGCATGTTTTTAAAAACTTTAGATGAGTGGTGAATATTCCCATGCCTGAGGCCTTTGATCTTGCCCTTTATGTTGTCATGGTATAGGATATGTCTGATGTTTCATACTTATGATGAATTATCTTTTCACTTAATTAATGTAAGAAGCAGGAAGTTGTCAGAAAATGACTTGCAGATCTTTTGGGATCTTTTCTAAAGATACAGATGTCTATGATGGTAATGGCTGGGCTTAAAGATTTGTTGTTCTTTTTTCCCCAACAGAAGTCTTGCTTATCACAAGGCATCTTTCACAGGATATACTTGGGGTTTTATTTGAGCATTTCAACTCAGGCTGTGCACATGCTCTTAGTAAATTTAATTGCTGACGTCCCGTGAAAGCAGGATTATGGATTCTTAGGCAAGTGTCAGGCACAGACCAACAAGTGAATGAAAGATTTATGTCAGTGAGGATTAATTTCCCACACTTTAAGATAAATAACAGAGCACTGTGTAATGCTGAAGGATCCTTAATTGTTCCAGTGATAAATACATGAAACAATTTTCTTGTAATATCAACATGACCAAGAGGTAATAGGAACTGAATTTGTTTGGTTAGGAATATATTTATTGGTAGAACTTCCATTTTCGATGACAAGAAAATGAACTTTTTTGTGACACAAACATATAGACATTAAATATAACTTCTAGGATCAGATATTTTTAATGATTTCATGGAAAAAACTAAGTCAAATACTTCTTTGTGATGGAAATCTCATAGTTTCAATGAAAGTAACTTTTTAGTGGGAAATGTCTCCAATGCTCATAATCAGGAGTTTTTTTCTGAACTGTCAGCTGTAACTTTTGTCCTTGTGTCCAAAATTATTCATTTCATGTAAATTTAATATAAATGTAAACTCACTGAGGCAAACGCTAATTCCAAACAGTATTAGTATGATAGAGTGTCATGTCTCAAATGTTTTATGGTCAGTGATCTCAATACTTGATGGAATTGAACTTGTATAATGCAGCTTTGGAATATCTCAGCATTCCAAGTGCTGCACAAAGCTCTCGTATGTCCCACTTGAGCTCAGAACAGAATATTTTTGAGCATTTTGATTCTCCACTTGCAAATACGGATTTTTTATATTTTTTAGAAATGAATAGGGTCTACACTAATCTTACTGTTTTAAGCACTGTGGCCTGTATCTGCCTTCTTTTTAGCATGATCTCTGAAGGAGGTGGAACTACACAGAGACACATGCTCTTAACTTGTGTGTATATACAAGGAAGAAGATGATGCCATGTAATTGTTTTTGAACCCTGAGTTGAATTTTCACAGAGCTTCACAGTGGATCCGAAGTCTCTGGAGACTGAAGTTCCTACAAGATTTATGAAAATAAGCAATGGCAAGGGGGACAGAGAGGGAGAGAGCAAGTGCATTAATGCTCCGAATCAAGAAGACTTATATTCTCAGTCATCTTTTGTTAGACAGCAGAATCCATGTTGGACGCCAAGCATGAGCTGAAGATGTGTAGGATACCAGGCTTCGTGCTTGTTTACCTCTTTGTATTGTAATTGCCTGGCAACCAAGGGGGAAATCAGAAAAGAAAAGATATTAAGAGCCAGTGGGTATTCTGTCAGTGGAATGTTAATAAGTTGGATGCATAGACTATCTGAAACGTGAGATTCCTATCATAATGTTTTTGTTTGCAAAGGGAATTGCTTGAATGAGTAGCAGAAGGCAGAAAGTGTGTGTACACGGGAAGGCATACTTTTCTGTCATTGCTGAGCGAAGTGTAATAAAGATGGTGTTTTTGCTGGCTGAGAAATCATACTGAATGCTAAGAGCCAGCAAATGAGAGCAGGGTCAGTTTTCAGTATTAGAGCAAAAAGTGATTTTGGGAAGGGTTTGAATGGTGGCTTACATGAATACCTTGTAGGTATAGAAAACCAATTTAACCGACAACAAGAATATCACGTGTTTTATTCATTTAGAAATAAGCAATGCTTTGACTGCTTAGCTTAGCAAGGCTGGGACATGTTAGCAAATGATGATTTTTTTTGAGGTTTTGAAATTATTTCACCAAGTTACCACGCTTCTTCAAATTTCTCAGCAATGTTCCCCCAACCTGTATTCTGGAGTGCACAGCGGTTGTGTAGTTCAAGGTACGTCCCACCCAGCCACAATCAGAATTACTTTTTTTATGTTTAAGAACAGTTGGACATAACTAAATAGTGCTTGTCAATCATACCAAATATAACATCATACCAAATTTCTTGGTGGAAAGTAAAATTGTAGATAGACATTGTTAGACTGTTGCCTGGGAACATCAATGGAGTCTCAAGGAGAAGAAAGCTGCCTGAATCCTGTAAGTACCTTGAAAAATTACCAAACACCATTGTTAGGAGTTTTATGGTCATTTATAGCAATGAGAATCTGAAAGATAGGATTTAGTTCATTGGAATCATGCAGAGGCATGTGAGTTGTATTGTAAATCGCCAAATAGCCCTCGGTTTCTTAATATAAAATGAAGATTTTTTATAATAAAGGATAAAAGCCACAAAAACTGAATAATGCCACAGGAGGAGTGAAAGAATTGAGGACTTGTGCCTGAGGTTTCTATATTTGCAAGGAACTCTTTAGTGTGACAGCTCATGGCATTCTAGGAAACGCACTACAGCCACTTCTCCACGTTTCCTTTTGTAAAGAAAAGGGAAGAGGAAAACAAATAAACAAACAATGAAAAAATAATAATAACAAACATACTTGATGTAATATATCTGTTCTAGAAATAATAATCCATTCTGTCCCAACTTTGTCAGTCAGTGTGACTTAAGCGTACAAGTTACTGGGAATTTACTGGGAATATCAGATTATCATTATTATTATTTTTTTCTACTGGTGAAAGCAGTGTCCTGTTTACTACCATTGGTAGAATCCAAAAAAAGTCATGAAGAGCAGTTAAGCCTCATAGTCTGTTTAGAATTAAGATCACTTGGGGATGGCAGTATGATAGCTTACTGGGAAAAATTGTGATGTATGAGCAATGTAAATGTAGTACTGCTTTTTTCTTTAGTTTGATTATCAGGATTATTGAAGTCATCAACCTATGTGAATCTGATAAACATTCTGATTTGGGAACTCTTCCTGTAGTTTCACTGACTTAGTTTTCACCTTAGCTCTTTCTAAAACATTAGCTGCAATCTTGATAGCTTTTTGACAGTTTAAGTATTTTGGTCAAGTTAGCACAATGTGCCTTCCATTCAGCAGTGCTTCAGCATTAAATGATAGATTTCAAGTCTTGTTTATGCAAGTGGCAATGACATGGTGGCAATTGTTTCCCAGCAATTCTGTCTTCATTACAAATTAACGATAGTGATAACTGCTCGTTGCAACTTGTAGGTGAAGAACAGATGTGGTGCTACCTTTATCATGCAATTCAACTCCCCGCATAGGCATGCCAGATAAGAAAGTTATGAATAAAAATTACAGTGAGATTTGTCCAGAAAAATAACATCTGATGTAGAGATGCTTTAAGTGCTGCAAGTTCCTGATTTTTTTTCTATCTCCCACTCGATGTGTAAAATACATTGAACTGATGAGAAATGTTATGGAAGAGTTAATAAGCAGATCACTTATGGGTCACTGTGAGCTGCTTTAAAAGTCAATAACATTCTGTTTCATAATCTTACCAAGTTTCATCTAGAATTTCATCGTGAATTTTTATTTGTCCAGATAAGATCTGTAGTTAAGTAGGTGTATCCAGCTTCCTGGGAGGCGATGATGGCATCTGAATGGCTCGTCACACTGAGGTTAGCCTCTTGGCTCAGGGTCTCTACTAGTACAAGGACAGATATTAGAGCAAGGTCCTCTGCTGAGTTTTGGGAGCTGAGGCTGGGAGCCAGGGTCCAGCTGCCTCTCGTGTAGTTGAGGGCAAGTCCTTGTATGATGGGCTGCCACAGGGCACCCAGCTCTCTAGTGGCCACGGGCTCTCGTGCAGTAGCCTTGGCTCCCAGAGCCCCATGACTGCTAGCTCTCTGGCAGTGCAGTGTGGCACGGCTTGCTGCAGTGTCTCAGCTGCCATGTGCATATGCAAAGACTTTGATTTTAGCTCTGCTGAAGCAGGCAGGAAGAGATAAAACTTGTGTATAGTCAGTTCTTTAAAATGAACTAAAATAAACTTAGTTTCAATTAAAGGAAGAGTATTTACACTGCTTTTATCTACTGGTTTAATAATATGATTTAAAATCTGATCTTCAATGGTGTGTGGACAATTTCATTGTGCAGAGCAGCTCTTAGTCATACCAAAACTTCCTTGCGTTGGTGGGTTGGGACTTAGTACTCTCAGATGTTACTGTGATATGGCCAACTCCTTTTTCTCCCTCTCGCTGTCCCCCTCTCTCTCTTTCTCTCTTTCCTTCTTCAATGTAAGAGAGAGAGAGAGGGGAGGAGGGGGGAATAAGCATGTCTTGTAAAGCAAAGACTCTCTAAAGGCACTTGCTGTTTCTCCACCGCAGTTTCATTGTCTGCTAAGTGGGAATAATCCTTTCCCAGTGTTTTCTCTGCAGTATTTGGAGACACTTCAGCAAAAGGTGCTTATGTAAAATGAATAATTCTTAGTCTGAGATCTGAAATACAGCATTGACGTGCCTTGATTTTTGAGAGAAAATGCTTTCCTGGAAGAAATTTGTCTTTGTCTGTTCTCTGAGGGTGGCAGTGATTTCTTGTAACGTATGTACTTCAGTCTACTTCACATCTCACTCCCGTTCTTGTACCACGCAGTAGCTCTGTTTTACACTCTGCTGCTCCCCAGGTGCACTGCATCTGGTCGCTGCTGTGGAGAAAGCAAAGGAAGATGCATATGAATTCACTCAGTTGTGTACGGTGAATGCCCTAATGGTAAATATTTACTTTTAGGAACCCCTATAGGATTTATTTTTTTCCTGTGAATGGCAAATATTCCTGTCCTGTAACTGACTTCAGAATCCAGGTGGGATTGGCCCATGAGTCATTCAGACATAGGGAACCCGTTCTTTTCCTATCTTGGTCAAGTATGTTTGTCAACTCCAAACCAAACAATGACAACATATTCTTCAAAATCTATTTTAGCATTATTGCCTATAGAGTATACACAAGAATTTAGTAACTGAGATACTAAGTTGGCAGTAAATTTTAATAAGTCTGGAAAGTGAGCTAAACTGGACTACTTGTCCTGAAGACATATATCTTGAGCAAAATCAACTGCTGTGCTTTGAAGAAATTTCAAGCATGTAAAATTTAATTCTATGTGGAATTTCAGCAGAAGCCAATGGCTTTTTTTTTTTTTTTGTTTGTTTTTGATGTCTGGACTCTGAGTTGCTTGAGTCTTTGAGGTACAACTTGATTCTAACAGTGCAAATGTGGTGTTCTAGTGAGGACCCTCTTCTATTTGAGGTGAGTGTGATTGTAGTAAAGACACATTGGGATCACAATCAAAAGCACTGCATAGTAAACATTTACCATTAATTTAAGAAACCAGTTTTCAGTAAGTGCAATACAGCTGTACTACCTTTCATGCCACCTTGGAATAACTTGGTAAAAACTGAGTTCTTACGAGTGAATCCTGTGTTCATTGAAGATGTTTATATGTTTTTTGTAGAAAAATTGTAAGTGCAAGGTGGGCCAGACTTTACTGACTATTTTATAGTAATATCCGAAGTGGTATCAGACCTATTTGGACTTGCTTTTTCACAGCTTCTGTCTCTAAATGGGATTTTTATTAGTATGCTCATTAATCTTAAGATATTTCCTTTTTTCCCCTTTTTTGTTTCTTCCAGTGGGAAGAGATCAGTGGTGTTGATGAGCATTATACTCCAATCAGAACTTACCAGGTGTGCAATGTTATGGATCACAGTCAAAACAATTGGCTGCGAACAAACTGGATTCCACGCAACTCAGCTCAGAAGATATATGTGGAGCTCAAATTTACCTTGAGGGACTGCAATAGTATTCCTCTAGTTCTGGGCACTTGCAAAGAGACTTTCAATCTGTATTACATGGAATCCGACGATGACCATTCAGTAAAGTTCAGAGAACATCAGTTTACAAAGATTGACACCATTGCGGCTGATGAGAGCTTCACCCAAATGGATCTTGGGGACCGAATTCTCAAGCTGAATACAGAAGTCCGTGAGGTGGGGCCTGTTAGCAGGAAAGGCTTTTACTTGGCTTTTCAAGATGTAGGTGCATGTGTTGCCTTAGTCTCAGTGCGAGTGTACTTCAAAAAATGCCCTTTCACTGTCAAGAACCTCGCCGTGTTTCCAGATACAGTTCCCATGGACTCCCAGTCACTGGTGGAGGTGCGGGGTTCTTGTGTCAACCATTCCAAGGAGGAAGAGCCACCCAAGATGTACTGCAGTACAGAAGGAGAATGGCTAGTGCCCATAGGGAAGTGCTTGTGTAATGCTGGCTATGAAGAAAGAGGTTTTGCCTGCCAAGGTAACGATGCACTCCATGTTCACAGTTCGATTATTAACAGGGCTTTCACTTTATGTCCCTACTCTGTGTATTGGGTCATGTTAATTTTCTGCAAATTCTTGAGAGAAATAAATTAGTCCATAAAATTGCCGTGAAAATGGGGTTTATTTGATCTCTGTAAGTAATGTAATTTGATTTTAAAATATTTGACAAGGTTGAAAAATTGATTTTTAGTTAATACAGTATGTAGTAAATACAGTCTCTCTACCACTCCTGGATTTCCTTTTAGTAGGTTAAACTTTTTTCAAATGTGTTATGTCAAAATATTTTAATCTTTGTGATCTTGTTTTAACTTTTTGTGTTAGTATATAAGTAGTTGGTATCTGCTTCTGAGCTGCATTGATTAATTGGAGTTAGTCAGAAAAATAGCATTATTTCAGGCAGTGTAGTCCCTAAATGCACATATATTTGGGAAAATGTTTGAATTTCAAAATTGTATTTTCATTACGGCTCCTGCATTTAACTCAAAATCATTTTTGCAAACTTTTGTTTTCCGCAAATTGGTTATGTGAATGCTCCCAAGAACAGACTTACACCAGAGATGTTGATTTTTCCCAGAAATGTTTTCTTTAATGATATTAGAATGCATAAAATATTTATCTAACTTCAGTATGTATCAAAACATTGGTCTACATTTTGCTTTTTCAAAGAGTATAATTTGGATTTTGTGATGCTTCAGATTTTAATCTCTTTTCGCAGAGTGCCTGAAAGGGTGCTGGCTATGTTAAATTGTCTTTAGTTAATCAAATTAATGGAAGTTAACATGCAAGTCTTGGGGGGCTACTAGGAGCACACCAAACAAGAGTAGGCATAGCCCCAGTAGTTGTGAAACCTGTTCCTTTAATCATGGTGTCTTGCCTCAGAGGATTTGGAGGAGCGTATGAGTGTCTTTTACTTGGTTTTGCTTTTAAGTAGATTTTATTTTGTTTCTGTCCTCACAGTGAATAAATAGGGGAGCTGAGCTTTTATGTTTGCAGTTAGTTACAGATATTTGGAAAAATGAATTGAACTGTTCTGCTAAGAGCTAAAACCAGGAGAGGTTATTTTGCGTGCAGGAAATCCATGGCCTCCTATAGCTATGCTTAAAAATGTTGAAATGTCGGTGATATTCTAATCGCTGTATAAGATCCTGCTAATTATAGAGCTTGCTTCCCTGTAGACAGTTGAAAGCAGTTAGTTTGCAATTTCAGTTACACATGAGTGCAAAAAGACAATCGCTGCAGAAAGTGTCAAACAAGTGAGCAAACAAAAGTTGAGCTTAGTAAAATTAAATAAATAGTGTTATTAAAAACAGGTTGTCAGATGCTTGGGGTAGGCAAGGCAGATCCTACTCCTTTTTGCAGAGATTAGGGTGAGTTTACATACATGTATGGGTATATCATTCATGATTTTGAAGGCATAAAATCATATCATAGAACTATCATTTCTCTTTATTTTTTTTCTAACTTCCTCACCAACTGTTGATCAAGGGAGTGATGCATGATGAAACCATTAACAATAGTGACAGGTCATTCTGGTTTATTCTGATTTAACATATAATGTTCTGCTAACTTTTATTGGAAGTCATATTTATCAAATATTTTCAGTGTGGTGTGATTGAAGTGGCACTCTAAAGGCAGTCAGTAATCCAAAACCTCCCATTTGTCTGCATCAGTAACTCAGCAGGAGTTGGACGGTTTGGAAAAAGTTCAGTTTTAAGTATATGCTTTGACCTCCTGCTGAAGGCTGCTCCTGCACCTTTCCTTTCTTTTTCTTTTCTCCTCTCCTTCTCTTATTCCTTCTTTTAGGGTGCTGTATTTTTTGTGTGCGTGTGTGGGGGTGTTTGGTTGTTTTCAGCAAGGATCGTAGAGTGTGAGGAACAGTCAAAATGATGTTTCAAGTATGGGCTGGAATCAAGGCATAATTGAGGGAAAAAAATGCTCAGATGAAGTTTGGAATAGCAATGAATAGATTTTTTTTTTTTTTTTTTTTTTGTCTTCGCAATAGGTGGAAGCATTCACTGACTTACAGTGGCCATCACTACTTGATCCTGTATTTGGACAGTTTCTGTTTTTTTTTTTTTTTTTTTTTTAATATTTATTTTGTTTTTAATTTGTTTGCTTTAGTAATGCTATTTTTTGAAACAGTGTCATTGTGATTATTAAAATGAAGGACCCTAATGGTATGTAAACAGCCCATTTAAATTTTATTGAGAACAGCCTGTCTCAGTACTTGGCAAAATATTAAGGCATAGTCACACCCTCAATTTATACCATTTTCAACATGCTTCTGAGACTGCTTCCCTTTCTTTGTCTAACCAGGAAAGGAGGACATAAGGCTCAAGCCTCTTTTGTTATTGGTGTGATACAAATGTACGCCATGAAAAGCCAAGACTGGGCTATTGGGTTTACTGAGCATCAGTAAGGTTGTTGTTCTGTTCTCGGTCCAACCAGCTGGTCAGCATTTTACAAGTTGAGCAGTATGATATCCAACTGTCAGTCAGATAAAGAATTAGGACTAATTTTGCTGTGACCATATGCGTCCTCACTATTGTGAGGGTGTGGATAAACAATTTCTCAAAAGGTGGTTGTATACATCAGCTCAAGGAATGCTGGTCTTCATAATCTACTTCAGTTAACAGCATTTAACATTTAACACCTCCTCAAGCAAGGACTTTGGCACCTGTTAAATACTTTGTAGGGAGTGGGGTTATATAAGGTAAGGTGTCATGTTTGCGCTATATTAGAGAAGTTACTCTTCCATACTTTTTTGTCTGTATTAGCTAATATTCATTAGTTAACTAAATATAGAATATCTAATCCATTGTACACTATTTATTATTGGAGCTTTGTCAGCACATGCATCATAGTGATTTTGTCTATTCAATCTTTATGTAATATTTCATGGTTAAATAAGGCTTTTTCTTCACAATGCCTTTTCTAAATTGTCTTCATGCCATCTTGTCCAAACAACATCTTTATAGCATCTTTTCTCTTAGAATTACTGTTTTAACCTTTGATTAGAAAAAACAAACAAACAAAAACTGGTTAGAACTGCACACTAAACACCTTCTGAGAGTCTTCTGTTGATTCTGCAGTCAACATGGATAACTCATCTTTTCCATTTGTTTCCCATAAAATATCCATAGTGAATTAGGTCGAAGCAGGTTTATTCACCTTAGTGTTCTTTCTCTGACAGAATCTCAAAGTGGATTCTTAAGGAAAAACATAAGAAACTGAATAAAGCGCTCTTTTACTGGGTTTGTTCTTTGGCTTCTACCAATCAGCTGGTAGCCTTAAGGCGCGTGTTGTAAGAAAAACTATATATAATAGGAATCAGTGGCCTGCTACCTGTTAATTTGTCTACCTTTTTGACTCAGGTATATTTCATATCTGTAAGTTTTATGGCAATTAATTCTGTAACTTGTCCTGTGTAAAAACATACCTTCTTAATGTGTTTGTCTTCTTTTATAAGTCAGTTAGGTAAGGTTTTCCATATCCTTATATAGTAAGAAATAATCCATAACTGCTACCTTTTCAGTTTCTCTATTAACATGAGTCTGCATCTCTCATCTGTTATCTCTATCATCTTATTTTTCAGACTCTCCCTTTCTTTCAGTGCCTTCTTATTTGGAGGACAGAGTAATTTCTCCATACATTCACTCATCCTTTTTGACTGAGTCATCCGTTGTGACTGCCTCTGTAGATACTTAAAGTAAACAATGTGATTTTTATGAAAAAGGCAATGAAGCTTGCATGTAATATTCAGTTTGCAAATATGCCAGGAATTTATGCAGTGGCATAATGTTTGGAAAGGAGCATTCACATCACCTGTCCCATGAGTGATTTTTATGTGGAGAAGCTAGGCTCGCTTTAGTTTTGAATGATACACAAAGGAAATAATGTTATGGAGGTTGGTTAGTGGGGGTAATGGTATCAAAATAAATGGGTAAATGTAGGATAAACATTAGAAGAAATGTCTTTGCTGTTAGTTCTGTAGTAATTTGGAAGTTTCCTCAGAGAAATAATGGTGGAAAACTCCTTTCAGGATATGTTTCTTTAAAAAATACAGTAACCAGCTGACAAAGGAAATCCTGCGCTAGCAGGGTTGGACTAATAAACCTCTTCCATCCCAAATGTGTCTATTCTTTTGTTGGTTTATATCGTGTGCTTCAGAAAGCCTAGATGGACATGGAGAATGATATTTTTCATGATAATAATTAGCAAGCGTGTAGTGTACAATCATATATCCACATGGATATCCACAGGTATGTGTGAGCTTGAATGTTCTTTTGAGTGGTGTTAACAGATGAGCCTCGAGACCAAAAAAGGTTTTGTGACTCCAGTTATCATAAGGAAAATGAAATTTGTGGGCCTGAAAAGAACGAGTCTAAGCACAAAATAACATTTTCTGCATACTACCTTTTCCAGGGGAGTTCTAAATTTTAGTTGCTGGAATTGGGCAAGTCCCAATTGTAAACTTCCTTGTAAAAGTATGTAATAAAATTGTAAGCTTTAACCACAAGTGACTGACATATTGTCTATGACAAAGCTAGAAGAGAGGATTTATTCTGATGGCCCTTCCCTATGTATATCACTTTCAGCAATTAATCAGGTGGGTTGAATGGAAGGAAAGGGAGTAAGGGGTGAGGGAGGGAGAGGTGAAGTGTGCCTGGTTATTGCAAAAAAAAAGACTTCATGAAACTTCTACTAACACTAAATTATTCAATGTTTTAAGTGGTATAGTGAGCATATCCCAAATCATATTTCTCTCTCTGTGAGTTTCTGGAGATATGAAAGGGATGCCATCTGTGACTGCTAAATCTGAACCATTGCATTCAATGCTTGATTCTTTCATTAGAATGAATACTGCACTTGAGATAAAAATATGCAAAACAACATTAATACTTAGGATGGAAAACATTTATTTTTCTATGCTTTAAATAATCATTTTGTCTCTGAATAAGTAAATTTATGTTTCAGTTGCTTGTAGCAGTAGATAAAAGACAACTTTACACGTGAAGAGAACAAAGGTACTGTGAGGAACTGTTTAGCTTTGTGCAAGTGAAAACAGACGGAAGGCACACATGCTTGCTGCAACTGCAAAGATGATAACATTTTCCCTTGGAAATAGCTGAGTGACTTGGGATGTGTTGCTTATAGTACTGAAGTGTGTGATTTTAACTCTTAGGCACTGTATAGGAACAGTTTTGCTAAATATGGGAACTGGTCATATGAAGATCATATATATATAAAATAAAATAACTGTTAAGAGAGTTGCCTGTTACATTAAATCTGAAAAATCATATGGATTCCTATTTTTTAAAGCAGAGGTTTGAGGTGTATTTTTTCCTTAGATTTGAAGTATGTTTCCAATTTTAAAAAGGAAGAGAGATGTTTCCTTTTTATTTTTTTTAAAAGGACTCAATCTCTCAAGCTAGTAAACTTAAAATGACAGCAGCTATAAATTATGAATCACATTATTTGTAAAATATTCATTGTTTTCATTCACTTTATATTCTATAAGTACATAAACAGAACACACAATGAACGATTTACATTTTTTCTTAGAATTTATTTAAATCTTACAAAATTTATCTCAGAGATACACAGAGGATTTTTCATATGGGCAAAATTAATTATGCTCTGAGCACTTCGGAAAGATCAGAGCCAACTTTTTATGTAATATTTTCTGATACAAATTTGGAAAATATTCTCCAGTCTGTATATCATAAACTAGGTAGATTCAGAAATGCAGGTTTCTAAGGTAAAACTGCTTGGCCACAATGTTGTGGTTTGTGAACACATTTTTCACATATCCTAAACAAGCCAAAATTAATATACATATATTCTGAAATTATGAGAATGGAGTTTCTTTGGTATAATACTGTAAAGATTCTCAAGTTAGGAAGCATTTGCTCTGTAGTTACCTGCAAAGAAATTTTAATTTCTTGCAGATTTTGATAGACATGTTTAAACAAACACTAGTTTACAGATATCTTTATTCCTTTTTTTTTTTTTTTTTTTAATATGCAATGATTAGGAGCCAAGTATTAGTGTTCCTTTAAAAAAAAGCTTTCTAAAATATCTTTTAAATATCTTTTTTCATTTTTTAATATTCCTTGATTAGAAACCTAGTATTAGTCTTCTTTAAAAAAGCTTTCTAATACATTTCTCCAAGTTATCAGTATGTTACATGAGCAGGTAATTCAGAAATGAATTTTCAGAGTGTATTTGAAACTAGTCTGGAAATGGACATGTGTGGTCAGAAAATAAAATGATTGCAAAAATGTTAGTAACTGGCAACTTAATATAGTTTCACTGTCTGTTCAGTGGAGGTCTCTGGTGGTGTAGAGGTGGCACTTGACGTGCATAAGAGCCACACTGTACATAATTCCTTCCTTATCTCCCTCACCTGCTTTTCCAGCAGCAAAATAAATAAAGCTATGGCATCTGATGCAGATCCAGATTCTCCACAGTTCAACAAGTACATGTGAGACATGTACTTGGTTTTTAACTTAGAAATCTGCACCTTATGTTGTCAAAGATTCATATATGCTCAAAAGCACTACTGTTGAATTTCTGCACAGGATTTTACTTCAAGTATCTCACCAAGAATCTTAAGGGATGCTGGTGGCATTTTCTTCAACTTTTCATTTTAATGGCTTTGCTGCTTTGGAGGTTTTCAGAAGATTAAAAGCTAAATTAATAGAATCATCCTGAACATATTTTGCTTTTACTATCTTTGCTGACTTCGAGTAGAAGCTTAGCTTGGAGTGGCACAAAGATTGCATTGTCAGTGTGAAGTCACTGAGCACGCACTTTTTCCATCGGTTTCTCTGCCACTTGTGCCTGTGCATAGAGTTATTTGACAATCGCTTGTTAGTTCCAGAGTAGAGCTTGTAAAGGCTAACGGGGGTTTGCATTACAACTGACAGCTGGCACTAGACTTTAATAGAGAGCAATTGTAGTGAGAACTACAAGTTTTGATAATGTTCCACAAAAATGCTCTTAAAGAACGATCTTGAAAGATGAGTACAGGAAGACAAGAATATATATATGTCTGCTGCATCTCAGCGTGAAGGATGTTGTCAAAACATGCTGTTAGCAGACATCTAAATAACCAGTAATTGATATCAGACTTTATTGAAACACTTAGACTGCAGAAGTATTGCAATTGTCTGTTTCTTTGGATTACAATCCCAATAATGAGTGTTGCATTCCTAATGTCCCATTTTCTTTTCATTGAAATTGCATTTTATTCTTGATAACACAACATGAACAGTAATAACTTGTACTTTACACAGTTGTTTTTTTTAAGACTAGAAGATGAGAAATTCATTGTCTAGAATTTGTTTGTAGTTTCAGCTTTAAGTACATGTCCACATCTTATACCACAACAATTGGCATATATGTTGTGCTGAGGCACAAGTAGACTTAAACAAGGACGAATCCTTCATAGGTCAAGGAGGCAAACTATTTCACTGTCGTGAATCTGTGGGTTCAGTGGTTGTCTACTGTAAGGGTAAAATTTGATGTGATAATTTAGAACAGCTGCTCTTTGACAGAAAGATTCACTTTCAACAAGGGAAGAAAAAACATATGGTAAAAGTTGACACTATGCCAACCCTGAATAACTGCAGAAGTGATACAGGACAGTTCTCTTCAACAATATGGTTGAAGTAATGCATTTTTACTTGCCGTTGGTATTTCCAGTCGTTACGCTTGTTTTTTCTTGAATAGTACCTTATCCTGTGATACTTATTCTGTAGATATGTTATAATATTTCTGAGTAACAATCATGATTAAGAGACAGGAAAGGGTTGCAGGCTTTTTTAAAAACAAACAAAACAAAAACAAACAAAAAAAAAACAGTTTGTTTATAACTGTCTAGGCTGTTCTTTGTGCTATAAAAAAATATCAAAGTTTCATAGAACAATTCCTTCAAAGTTTTTCAACCAAAATGACATGCTTTGTTAGAGGAGATGTTTAATTCATGAGTTCATTTGTTTTTAACAGAGTATTTAAGCATCCATTTATGTTACATTGCCTTTATTCATACACTTAAATTCTAGTATATTGGGCATGTGAATAACAGGAAACCGAATGAATTTTATGGTTAGCATAAGCATTAGTAGTGGTCAGCTCGCCTGTTGGAGTGAGGTGGTCATCAGGAGTACAAAATCCTCCAATCTGAAGGAACAGCTTTTCACAAAAATTAGTCTTGAGTAAAATATGTAAGCTCTGTTCACTTTGATTTGGCACAGATTTTTTAATACAAGGAGAACAACAGAAGAAATTACTTGGAAGTACCCAGCTTTTAGATCTAAGAAGTGCCATTAAACAAGCAACTAACAATCTTGTACCAACAGTCTACTTATGCCTAAGAATGCATATATATTTTTTGAATGCTAAATAATGGGAATATATTGAATAAACTTGTTTTTTTAAGGAAGAAAAACACTACCTTTTAGGAAAAAGAAAAAAATCTCTAAGCTGATTATTATAAAGTAGTAAAACATGTTGAAGTGGTCATCTGTTGCCCAGCTGAAGAAAGAAGGGCCATAAAGTTGGGCTAACGTTATATTAAAGTCAGATATTAAATATGTTCTTTGATGTTTTGCAACATTATACAGAGATTTGACCTAACCTGAAGAGTCCCTCAATCTCTGTAGATTTCATTTGAAGATTTACGTATGCATCTATAGAATTGTTTTATTTATAAGTGTATTGTGGAGCAATTTTTTTTAATATTATTCCTAGGAGGCCATAAGATGCAATATGAAATGCTCCTTTACTATCATATTGAATGGCATAATTTAGTCATTACTGTTATAAAAAGAAATAAAAGCAAATTATTCAATGTTGCATAGTTCCAGTTTAATGGGGCATCTCCAGCTGCTTTAGCATTCCTCAAATTACAAAACAACTTTAATTCTCTGAAACTCCAACAAGATTTATCTCTTATTTTGTTTTTTTCCCTTAGTAATGCAATCCTAAAACCAATATGACAAGTAAGAGCAGTTATTTTAACAGGCTGCTCTTCAAATCTGTTCTAGGAATTTCCAGGTTTTGCTCCCATAAGAATCATGGAAAACTAAAGCAGGGCTGTGGGATTGTGACTTGAAGTGAAGTCGAGGTGTGTTAACCATGAACATGAGATCAGTGTTCCAGCTCTAAAAGTGGCGTTCACCCTGAAAAAAAATGAGATTTGGGTAGGAAGCAGGGCATATTAGCAGAAGAAAATGTTCAGAAATCTCAGTTCACCATGGCTAATGAATCTTCTGTTTCATAAATTAATAGACCATTCATTAAACTGCCATTATATGGTGCATAACCTCTGTGACTTCGGGACCAAGTTTGACTGATAAGATGTGGTGTCCAGAGCCTTCACCTCAAGGCCATATGAATATGTATTTGTTAACTTGGGGTGGAATTAGGCATTTAATTACTACTTGTGTGCCATTTAATAAGCAGTGGAGGTCTTGTTTCTACTGATGTGTGAGGGGATGAACTGGCAGTGAAATTAACTGTAAAAGGGGAATCGATTTCTGGATCTTTTCTGTACCTGAACCAAGTACAGCAGACAGTGGCTGGGAAAGAAAGCCAGAGACAGTATTTTCAAAAAGGTCAGAACAAGAAAGCAAAGAGGAAGAGAGAAGAAAGGAGGGAAAAACTTACTTAGGTAAGTAAAATGTGCCTACCTTTTTTTTTTTTTTTTTTTTTCCTATTAAAATCTAAATGCTGCTGTTAGTATTCATAAATAAATTTGAAAAGTAAATCTGTCATGAGAAGGGAAATCATACTGATATGAGTTGAGACAAGAGCAGGATTTTATGGTGTCTTTAAAGGCAAGCAAGCATCTCCATGTAAGTTTGCTCCGTGCCTAACTGCTAAAGATGACAACATATGAGTTTCAGGACAAAAAATAATAATTACATTGACTGTTGGATGTCTGTATTTGGGTATATGGTAGTCACTTGACACGAGTCTTGAATGGAATTTCTTGTAAATGATGATAACAAAATAATAGTAATGAATGTGTTACACTGGAATATTTAAATCCTATCCTTCAGTAAACTGAGACACATCTGTGTTTCAATGAGGGTTGTCTAAATGAAATTGTAGTCTAGAAGGGATGTGCTATTTTCTCAGAAGCCTTTCCCTCAGAGGAAGGTGTGTACAAATGGTCCCTTTGTTTCTCTTCTAAGGTACTGACCAGAATTTTAAGTGTTTCCTTAATGTTGCTTTATATTGCTGAATTTTCAAGAGCACTGGGTACCTAACAGTGTCTCAGAAATTGTGGAAATGACTTCAAAGAGAAAGGGCTGCTTCTTGTCCTGAGGTCATTTTCATGATACAGAGATCCCAAGAGCTTCCTTCTGTCCAGTGAACTTAACCCTAGCCTGCAGAGCACTTAATACAGGGGCATGAAGCTAGCAACTCGCCAATGGTTATATATACACATATGGTTTCCCTTTTGTGTTTGCCCCCCACGATAGCCAGTGTTGCTGGTCCATTCTAATCCACAGTGAACCGAAATGGGATTGTAGTATGAATCACATTAGTTTTCACTCGAAGGGATTTCAGTCTCAGATGTTTATCTGCAGTGTGGTATCAACCTAACCTTTTAATTCTCAGCCTCTTCCTTGGCTTAGAGTAGACCTTGTTGTTCCCCTAGAAGTTAAATGTATTTTTTAATTGAAAAACATGCACACAGGCAAATAATAATAAAAAATAAAAAATAATAAAAAAAAAGCCCACAATGAAATTCTGTGGTAAAAACAGGTGTTCATGCAGAAATCTGTTTAGTAGGAAGTTTGTTTAAAGATGGATTAAGGGCTTCTTTGGAACTGAGTTCATTGTTTTCATGTTCAATAATTGCTTTTTAGGGCCAATGTGTTTAAATTACTGCCTTAAAATTCAGGCATGCCATCTATCTCAAATTCTTTTATAATTAGGGATTATCTTATAGCCTCTCAGTTATCCATCTGTTGGGAAGCTTCCTTGTCTGTCTTGCAATAATAGCAGTCAAGCTGTTACCACACACTTGCACGTTAGCATCAGATCCACAGATGTGCATCCACAGATTGCACATCCACCAGATTGAAAAAATCATCCAAAGTACAGGTGTTTTCTTGTCTCTCTTAAGGGCATCAAATAATCTAATATATTAGCATAAAATAAGCATATGCATTTATGACTACATATATGGTGGTATAAGTAATTTCTACTAGAGAAAAAAGTTCCTAGTTATAAATGTCTCACAAAGATACAGGAGGATATTGATTCAGATCATTTTTCATAAGTTACTGTTTATCTACAGCCTGTTTTTTTCATGCCATGCTTTAGGATTTTCGTTTTTGAGTTGTTGTGTCTTTCAGTTTCCTCTGAAGCACTGGATCAGCCACAGCAATCAGATGTAGCTCAGGGCTACCCATATTCCTCGAGGTTTGGACTTCTTTTAGGCACCTTGGATGCTATGTTCTTCTCCTGCCTTCTACATCAATCTTTTCACCAGAGTTGAGTTTAAGGGTAGGACAGAGATGTTTCCCTGTGTTGTTTTGCCCAAGTCTATCAGATTCCCAAACACTTGAACATTTTTGTATTCAATACAATTGTATTAATTGTACTGTAGAATGTCTGATTTTTTTTTTTTAGGATTATCTCGAACTCTGAAAAAAAATAAATCTTTGCGCTGCTGTGATCTAGGACTTAGTCAAGAGCAGTTCCAATCTCAGAGATGATGTGTTTTTAATACAGTTGTGGCTTTTTCTCTTTTATTGTGACTGTAAATCTGTTTTGGAGCATTGCAACTTGTCTTGTAGTGCTTGATGATGTGTTTTGTTGACTTTCAGTGGACTGTTTCCTTGAGTTGGAAATCTGGCTGTATCCAAGAAGGATTGATTTTAAAACAAAACAAACAATAAATACAAGGTTGCATACTGCTTCTGTAACCAATTTAGAAACAATTACTCTTGGATGGTAATCATGTCCTTCATAATCTGAGAAAGTTTCTAGTTGGTGAAGAAAATACACTATGCTTTTCTTCCTATTGTAATTATGAAGAAATTTGCAGTCAAAGGATCTTGACTGCAATGTATTGGAGACTTTTGGTTGTAATATCATTCCCACAAGGTCCTTGATATCACATTGATAACCTCTGAAGAGGTATAATAGTTAAGATTTTGTGTATTATTACTTTTTAAAGGTTTATGAGGAGAACATGAGTCCCACTGGAAAGTCATCAGGATCATGCTTACACAGCTTTCATAATTTCTAATTTCCAAAGAAATAAAGGTCTGTTCATTCTAGAGGAGTTCAGCTGAAGAGAAAAAAAAAAAAAAAAAAAAAATGGCCAGAGTCTTTCTGGCTGCTTTTCCCTGAGGAGTGGAGACGTGGGGAAGGCAGGAGGAAGGAGTTAGGGTGCAAGCAGCATGCCTCACCTTCTGCTTCAGCAGCTATTCATAACATCAAAGTGTTCATTTGTTCTTTCTTGTTGTTGACGTAACTTTTTATTTCACCTTCTCATGCTGTGATGGACCTGCAGACCTTTGCACAGGCTACTTTTTTATCCTTGTCTACTGCGTTCCTGTTTTGGTAAGAGGGAGCGGGTGGGCAAGGGGAAGCCAGCTTTCCCAGAGCAAACAGTTGGCAGGCTGTTTGGCTGAGGATTGATGCTCCTTGCTGGCTCTCAGCAGGACTCGGTGGAACCTGTGACGGAGACAGATGATGGCATGCTGGAGTCTGTCAGCTGAAACGGCAGTGGCCCGGGTGAGGAGGAATGCTTTCCTCATCAGCAAAGCTTGCTTTCACCTTCTCTGAGTGTGGGGAGCTGGGCAATGGCTTCCTGGTGGAGTGTATTTTTTGTCTTTATGCTTTATATACAAATTCTCTGAGCAAGGGGTTGCTCTTGCTGTCTTTGAGATCAGTTGCAAAATTCCCATTGATCTGATGATGGGAGTGAGCCAAGCATTTTGAACAATAAGAAGTTCTTGTACGGATGAGAACATATGTGTCTTTTTTATAAAACGCTGTTCTTCTTAAATAGCAACACATTAGTTAGGGGAAGCACTACAATAAATCACTGAATACATTTCCTTTTGTATTTTGAAATACCTTACAAATCAGATTATGAAGTTTGTAAAATTAGGAACGAATCAATTGTTTAGCCAATTTACCCAGTGAAGATCTTCAGCTCTGCCAGTTATTCAAAACCACTTTGTATTAAATTGCAATTGAAAATACAGGACAGTTAGTGCTAATATTAAGTCAGGTGGTGTTCTTTTAGATTCAAATTGGCTAGTCTTTATAACTAATGCGAACATGCACTCATAAATGTTTTAATGAACTGCATAATGTTGCATGATGCTAATTTGAGTGTGTAAATTATCCAGTTAGAAAGCAAAAGCAATTAGCTGTGTGATTTTACTAATACATGGAATCAAAATTTCAGATGATCAACTTGATAAAAAAAAAAAAAATTAAAGAGGTTCTGTAGCAAATATTCTATCTAAAAATAGCTTCTTACTAATAAATCAGCAGCTGAGTTTCACCAGAACAGCTATTTGCAATAACCGTGTGTTTGTGGATGTAAATTGGTCCAGCTAAAACTTAGGTTATGATGTAGATAGCTGCATGCTCTGTTATTTTTACAGCTCTAATCACTCAGGGCCCAGTTCTGCCAGCTTTCTGCATGCTGAGTAATTGTAAGAAATTTAATGGAACATTTGTACACCCAGGCTTTTTTAAAAAATATTTGTCAGTTACGACAGATATCACCAGTTGCTTGTATGTATCTTGTTGCAGAAGAGTTATGATAACCTGAGGGCTTTGTTTTCAGTGCTTGTGGTTTTTTATTTTACAGAGTCCTTCTGATCATAGTTTCACTATAGCTAGGGCTGTGTGCATGAGAAATGCTTCAATTAGCAATATATTGAAACAGTTTGCAACTGTCATCCTTCCATCCTATAATTTAGAAGTTTGCATGAATTATTACATTCATAGAACTGAACTTTCAGCGTGCCTAAGGACTCTGGGTCTGGTCTTCTGGTTCAAGTAAGTCCTTTCAGTGCCTTAACAGAAAAACTGTCCTTTTTCCCTCTGTTCGTCTTGACATATATTTTCTCTCTGTCAAAGCCATATATATATATCCCAGTACGGATATATATACATACATGGATACATCCCAGAAAAGAGAATAATTGAAATCTGGCCTTTACTTGCTGTGCACATCTTGAGAGAGCCATTTATAACAGGCAGGACAGGGAGATTTATTTGAAAACATATGGACACGGTGGGGGTGCAGCCTGACAAGGCTGCTTGTCCCAGCGTGGGGCGCTCCCTCTGAACCCAAACAGGAGCTGCTGGGGCTGGGTTGGGTGCCCCATGCTGGGGCTGGTGGTCTGCACCAGCTCAGCACCCAGCGGCCAGGGGGCAGCTTGAGATCGCCCGCCGCTGCTGCCCTATGCCGAATATTGCCCCATGGGTAATGCCAGGCAGCAAAACTTGCCAGAGGGGAATTTTACCTAATGCAAGGTATGTTAAAGCATTACACTTTTAATTTAGATACACATAGCGCTAATGCAAAAAGAAGGCAGGATTTCAGGATGACATGAAGGTAATAGAGTTAACATACAGAGGTGAGCTGTGACATAAATAATAATTAATGATTTTAGATCACGGAGGTCTGTTTTAAAACTCCATTTCAAAGACTTAGCTACAAAGGTGCACGTAGTGGAAAGAATCAAAACTTGATGTGGAAATGGAGTATTAGTCTTGTTTAAACCCTCCAGCAGCCTCAGTGGCTGCAGCCAAAAAAGTGTTTGTTTGCTGGGCTTAATTTGAGCTGTGATTTGGTTACTAGCTCTTTGCAACAGCTGTTTTAGTCTGGTTTACCCTGAGGAAATTTATTACAGAGAGTTGTTTAAAAATAATTATTTAACTAATGACATAAATTGTTACAATCTGAACAGCTTTTGTTCATAAGTTACAGTTCACGTCTTCCTAGCTTTCTCATAAGCGTTAGGTATTGTGAGAGCTGAAACATTCTCTTTTTAAATAGCAGTGGCATTCAGAAACATGAGGGATTTCCCCCAGATGTGTTCTGGTAAAAGTGTGGAACTGAGGAGCTAGATGTCCCTGCAGCATCATCTCGTCCAGCGCTGTGATGATTTCAGTCGGCCTCTTGGTGCATGCAAGGTTTACATGGGTCTTCATCCCCTAAAAGGGGAGAAGTGAAGGTGCTCTTTCTGATGTGTTCCCAGCATGCATACAGCCCATTGTGGGTTGCTACACAGCTGAAGGTGATGGTCCCCACTGACCTCCCACCTTCAGCTCAGGGTGGCTCTCCTGGGTTCTCCTGTGGACTCCTCTGTGACTTGCTCTCATAACCTATATTTTATATACCTTCTGCCTTCATTCCTTGTGTTTATAATTCAGTCTTTTTTTTTTTTTTTTCCTTTTATTTTCATTCTACTTTATTTTAGTTCTTCAGTGCCCAGTGGTTATGTAGCCAGCCCATACTGCATGATTTTTCTTGGCTGATGATGCAACCTCTTCTTACCACCTGTATTCAAACCAGGCTCAGCACTTGGCAGGGCACAGCTGCTCCTCTTCACTCAGGAAGATCATTTCTTTAATCATTTCTGGTGAACAGAGCCCCAACAGCTCTTCCAGAGGAGCACAGCTCTCCAAGAATCAGGCTGATGATTACTTTCTGACCTTCTCTGGCCCATGCTCTTCTTGTTCAAGGTGTGTCAAAAAGGTTACTGTAGTGAAACGTCCATCCGTGTTCAGAGAGCGGGCTCTTCCTGCCACAAAACAGTCCTTCGCCTGTTTTTCAGTCCCGATTTCAGGCTGCTTGCTTCATGGTTCACAGGTGCAGGCTAGAGAAGTTACTTCTCAGCAGCAGGAGGTCTTGCTGGATGTGCTGTCCTGCAGCGTGCTCGCCTTGGCCCAGGTGCCCTGCAGCTGTGCCCTGGGGGAGAGGAGCTGGGGCTGTGGCAGCAGCAGTGTGACCCATGGGACGAGCAACAATCCTCTGTGAGCTCCCATGACTTGATGTGCACGGCTGCTTGAAGAGGAGTTGGCATCCTATGTGCCAAAAAGTTCATCTGTTCTCTCTCTGTGTAGTAATTGCAGTAAAAATGGCCTTCTGTTTAATGGCTGCAAAACTTGATTATTGCAGAAAACGGTCTTTTAGTGAAGGTGGACTAAAACACAGCTTTAGCTCCACTAAAATGAGAGATTTCCCGCATCCCCAGCATCCCATCAAATGGTCTCATTCATATTTCATTGTGCTGATGACTATATTTGCTAAGAAATCTCTTTGTTTAATGATCAATCAGGGAATTTAATTCATTAATCTAAAAGCACTCTGCAGCATAATCAAGCCTCATCTACAGTTTACAAATAGAGTTCTAAAAAAGAAGAAGATTCAGTGGCTTGACTGCATAAATCTGTCACCCAGTGAGAAACAGAACCCAGATTTCTTGAGTCTCATCTCTCTGCTCGCTTCGTGAACCACGGCCACCTCATCACTGCTTCAGAATGATAAATGCCTCCCATTTATGAGCACATATACATGTTCTGGTAATACAGTAAACAATGAAGCCTTTCACTATTAAGTGAAAGTATTCACAAGAGGCCAAGCCTGTGGTCCTTACGTAGACAAAGCTCTTGTGGGCTTGAGTCAGAATTTTGCTTTGAGTGATTACTCGATCGAGTTCATAATGTGTATTTAAACCTTCTCAGGGGAGGAAGACATCTAGCTTGAAACAAATCAGAAGTGAGATTTTTGTTCTGTGGAATGAAAGAGACTAAATGCAGTATCAGCGTGGATGAGGTCATATGAGAAAACGCCCTTACAGCAGAAGTGAGCTGGCTTTGCTGTTGCTAAAATTGCTTTCCTTGGGATCAGTTAGCACATTTGCCTGTTATAGTTAATCTGCCTGGTGACTTATAGCAGAGGCATTGCTTTAGCTGCTCAGTGTATTATGTATGTATGTAATGACTGCTATTCCTAAGTGATATTCTACAAAATAACATTAATTGGACCTTGATTTTGGAGGTTGTGTCAAATCAGAGGTACTTTTGATTCAGCCAATGTATTCTCCAGAGCACCGCATCTTAGATATACAAAGCTGAACATTTTTATTGCAGATAGTTGCTTAAAAAGAACATCAAGCAACAGACTGAAGCACTCACACTTTACCAGGAGGGCATTCTGCAGACAAACGTACCTCAGAGCACTTTTCTAATACCAAAACTGAAAAAGTATTTAATAATTTCTTTCTTCACACACACAAGTTATTAATTATCAAAACATTTGTCCTGTTGCTGTACTAATGTCAGGCACGAGCAGTTAGAGAGGTAGTCTCCAGTAAGGGCAGATGTCTTGGTGGAGCTCTGGTCTTACTTGGTACGGTAGTTTTTATGTTCACAATTGTAAAGATATTGGATATATTGATCTATTCTTTAGAAGCAAAATAACCTTATTTGTAGCAAATCGGCACTAATATGTAGATGAGAATGCAGCAGACCTGTTGAGTAGAAAAGCAGTTGTGTAGGAAATGTCTGGATTCAGCCACAGTTTGTCTAAAATTAGCTATGTGCCCATGATGCATCATATTCTGTACTGCATTTGTTATGATATCATTTATCGGTGCCCAATATATGAATATTAAAAGCTCAATATTTGGACCCACTCAGGTTCATGTTTTGAGTTTCTGGAAGTAATTACTCTTCCATTTATTCCAGTAGGGTCAGTCCAGCTCTAGCCAAGGTTTGAATTTGTACTTCCAACACAGTAGATTTGAACTTTAAAACTAGAAAGAAAGCAACAACCCTCCCTGAAGTTTGCTGATGAGGGAAAGTGGCGTGTCTTGCATGAGATGTAATTCTCATGGAACTGAAACACGCTATTGCTGTACAGATGTATTTCGTAAATAACTGCTTCGTGTTAGCAAAGCCACAGAAGGCAGGGAGAAGTCTATCAAGTGAATCTTTATCATCTGGCAATATCTACATTAACATTATTTTCCTTTTAGCTGTGGCAGAGAAATCTAAGGACAGACAGTAAGGCAGAAACATTTATGAAAAGCCTAGATATTGTTTGCATAGATAGATACAGGGGTGTTAATATTTTGTTGTTTTTTCATTATTTAATGAAGGGATTCTTACTCCTTCATTCAAAAAAAAAAAAATTGTTGTTGTTGTTGCTAGATTTGCTAGGTGATTAAACAATCAGCAGGCTGCAATACTAAACCCAGGATTATAGAGCTCAGAACGGATGCAGATTTTTCTTTCATTTTTCCTCCCTTTCTGAAACAGCATAATTAATCAAGGCAATATTTCCTAATAATTTTTGTGAAAAGCAATTTGCTTCCTTCTCGTCTCTCAGGTGACAGATTGTTGAAGCTGAACCTGTGATCAGGCACCGTTTCAGCAGACAGTTGTCTGTTCCTATGGACGTTTCCCTGGCCTGATTGGCCTGATTTATAATAGCTGAGGTTGTGTGAATTTAAAAATTAATTAAGTTGAATGAATTTGTACTCAAGCAGACTGGCCTGAGCTGTGGAGATGCTAATAGTCCTGTGCCTGTCCCTCTTCAGCCAGCTGATCCCCCCAAGCCCAGGGCAGCTGTGCAGACAAAACCAGCATCGGGACAAGGTTGGAGCAGAGGGCAGCATGGGGCCAGGTTCCTCCTGACCTTGTTGTAGTTGAAGGATGAAAGCCTAGCAGCTTGTTGAAATAACACATCAGTAGGACAGCCGTGAGGGAATCTGCAGTGAGTAGTCTTTAGTGTTCATCTGTTTGGTATCTGCTCTGGCCCTCTAGGGTGCAGATGTCTCCACACACTTAAATGGCTGAGGGATGATGCCGCTGCTTTGAAGACCTGGGAGCATTGCACTAGCTAACATGCTGATCTGGAGGGCTGAAACATTTGAAAAAAGTCATTGGCTTTTTGCAGTGAATAATTTGGTTCTTGCTGTGGCTTGCAGGTGGTGAGTAGCACACTTCAGAAGCCTCTTCAGGAAAGGTATGTTTGTAGTCAATATAAGTCAGGTGAGTCATTTATGTGGGCTGCAGCAGATACTTGGATGCTGGGGACTCCAGCTGGGGAGTCCTGACAATCCAGTCAACAGTAAAAGGACACCTAAGCATTCAGTGACGTAAGGCGTTCTGTAGAGGAAAGTCATAAAATTGACATGACTGAATACACCCTGTAAAATAATCAAGAAAAAAAAAAATCTCACAGCAATTTTTGTGTTGTAGGGAGGTCATTTCCTGGAAGCTGTTCCTGTCAAAGGGAAACATGCAAGACATGATGCACTAGTTCTTCATCAGCCCCTCTCTTTTTTTCCTGTGAGAGAAGAAGAAAATGGTAGGAAATATTATCACAGGGCATTGCTTAATATCCATTGCTTTCTGAAAGACATTGTAATATATTTTAATGCAAGATGAGCAATTGGACCCCGAGGTGGTAATATACAAAGTGTTTTCAACCTCCACTAAACAGGTGAAAAAGACAAAAAGGTGTGTTCTTGGCCCATTGTTCTGTTTAGCCCTTTTTCCCACATGCTTTTCACCATACTTTTAGGTGGCTTGGGTTCTGATGTGTCGTTGTGGGGTCTAGCCATCCTGCTCTGCTCAGGAAACAAAGCTGCAGGAAGAGATGGTTGTGTGTTTTGAGTACAAAAGTTTCATTGTAGTAGTAGCTGAGTTAAACCACGTGATTTCTTGGAATATTTTTTAAATCCAAGAGGATGAAACAAAAGGAATGAACTAAGGTGAGCCTGATTAGGCCAAACAAAAGTACAACTGGATTTGGAACGAACATGTCATTGCAACATTTGACCAAATATTGATTCATTGCTTGACCAAGTGCTGGCTCTGATAAAATATCTACTGGCATCAGTCTGTATCAGTCTGCAGATATTAGGCAGTTTTGAGTTGTGCATAAGTATTTCACTTATTTATTGCTGTCTTCTTGGATAGATTTCCATTGATTTTTGTTTCTCCCAGTAGACCATGGTTTGGCTCTCTGTTTTGAGTTAAACTTAAATCAATCTTGTTGGGGATCAAGTTCGTACATAATAGCACACAGTCGTGCAGTATATTTCTGATCAAATTTCTGATCAAAATAGAAGTTGAAGGAGTACATTTAACTGGCAGGGATCTTAAACTTTCAGGTTGGTTTTGTGAACAGTAGGAATATGACCATGGCTCTAGCTGAACAGCTTTGAAGGTCACTTTAATCATTTGAAGGCTCAGGACAAATATCTGTATTAATAAACTCCTCTCCTGTCTTCATACTGTACTACATTCATTTATTTACTCAGGAATCTGGACAGAGCAAGAAGAGCAAAGTAGTCTCATGCTGCATACCATTAGAAATACCTTAATTTGCCAAAATGTCATCTAGTGTGTACACGTGTGTGCATGTGCACACATATATATGTAAGTATCTGCATGCACTCAGAATAATTTCTCTAAAAATGTTGTGAGATTTTGTTTCTATTGAAGGTAGGTAGGTTAGATGAAGCAAAATGGTTAAAAAAAATTAAAAAATTCGTTCTCTAGAGTTGTACATGAAAAGCAGAAAGATACCAATATGAAGTACTTTATACCATAAATGCTGACTTAACTGTAACGAAGGATGGCAAATATAAATCTGCAGGTTTGAAATTTTACCTTGAGTTGAACATTCAGTCAGCAGCAAATACTCAAATGAAGTATCAAAATGTGGGTTGGGAGGTAATTAAAAATAAAGAGCAGTGGATTCACATTTTCCCTCTAAGCATACTTATAACTTAGCCAATAGTGGTGTGCTTATTAAAATGATTAAATGTTGTATTCAAATTTGTCCAGGTGGAGTAGCTTTATCCTCAGCCATCAGCTTAGCAAACTATAGCAGTGGGACCCAGCAGGGCTAGGAATACTGTTCGGGCAGGCTTGTGGGAATTGGTTGGTGCTGGCTCCTGGGGGATCTTGGGTGCACAGAGCCACAAAGGGCGATCTTCTTGGCTTCCATCTGTTGCCTGCACTTGTAAGGAAAAATACTTACTGAATTTCAATAAAAATTAAGACCAGCAATGCACACACACAGGGCATTCATTAGAAACCCCTTACAGGTTTATCCTGGTGAATATCTGTCAGCATCGTTACATGTCACAGGTCTAATAAGGTGGTTTACAAGTGGGTATGCACTTGATATGTCCCATATATTATTATTTAAATGCAAATGCACACATCTTTGATCTACTTTGAGAAATATAAATTATATTTTTGTCTGGTAGGGTAACATTTTTGCCACTAACAACAATGACAGTTATCAGTTTATTAACTTAATATTTATTCTGAGAGTTTGTGTGCTTTTAACAGATAGCTTATGAACGCAGACAAGAGGCACAGGTTGCTTCTCTGATTACCTTGTGTCCAGGATAATGCAGAAATCTGGCAAAAGTGTGAATTAGTGTTTTTCAACATATTTGGATTTTTCAGATTCTGATTTTTATTTTTTCTTAATTGAAAAGGCACATGTTTGTATAATGAATTTAAGCTTTGATGTGGGCTTGCTTTTATTGATTAACTTTTGCAGAGTATCTTACAAGTAGTACAAGAACTATAGGGTTAAACAAAATGCATAAAATATATAAATGTTTTTATTTTAGACCCTATTTGCTTAAAGTTTGATAGCTGACAGTGGGGTTAGGATACTCTTAGATTTTGACTGCATGTTTAGCATATATTCCTTAGAACAGAATTATTGTGATTTTTTTAAAAATATATTTGTGCTAGGTAATGACAATGATTTAAATAAGTAGGACTTTTACAAGAGTAAGGAAAGTAGCCTTCTTTGATTGTGAGTATGGGATTGGTATTTGGATGAGCTTTCCAATATAATCCCAGTAGTTAGGAGATAATCTCCTGCAAAGCATGCTTCAGATGACATGTTGGAAAGGAGATGGAACCATGCCATGAAGTTACTGTTCCTAAATTCTATTTAATATCCTAAACACTAGTGCAGTGAAGTCCACAGTAGTACCGACCCATCTGTAGCAGCTACTGCCTCTAGCAAATCACCGCAGTGAACTTCTAGGCTAGTTTTTGAAAATTAATGAGTTTTATTTCTTCCTTTTTAGAAGCAGAGGTAAAATACATTTTGATGTGAGAACGATGTTTTCTCTGTAAGTGGGCTCTCAGTACCACTAATGGAGTATTCAGTCCGTATTAATTATGATACTGAGTTCGCTACCTGTAGGGCATGGCCTTCTTTATCTCATATCTCATTTTCAAGAATGCTCTGAACGTAAAATGAATATATTTGAAATGAGTCTGACTGTCATACTTCGGATAAGTCTCCTCTCAAACTCATCTGGTTTAAGGAAACGTGGGAGACTTCAGGGTGTTTTTTCATCCTTCCTCAGTGCTGTTCCCAGGTGTCATTCAGTTATTCCCAGTGATAATGTAAGATTTATGCATTGACAAGTGTGGAGGTGAAACAGTGGTTAAAGCAGTGCTGCAAGTGATACTCCTGATCCCAGCAGGAGCTGCTGGCCTGCTTGCATTTTTGGAAGATTTTGCAAAGTTTCCCCTGGTGAATAGCCATAAATTATTTTCTGGAAACTTTTTTTTTCATGGAAGCTAGTGTCACCTCTTCTGGCCTGTAGATTCCTGAGGTGCATAATAGAAGTTAATCTAGTACATTTGTGCTCAGATGATCTGAAAGCGTATTAGTATATGAAAAAAGAGGATTTTCAGGCTTATGAAATAAGAACAATTACCATCACACAATAGCTTGAATACTTTTTATTTCTTTTAACCACTGCTTTCATATGAAAGAAGGGAACTATAAAATCTTGTCCAAACAAAAGGGGGGAGGGAATAGCTTTTAAGGACTCAGAGTAAGCCTTCATTGCTATGGTTGTGCTCTAACTTCAGTTGGTCTCTTGAGAGCTGTAACATGTATTGAATTCATCAAAAAGAGAATGTATGTCAGAAATGACCCCATGTATAAGGGGGAGAAATCGGGTCCTGGTTTCATGGTGTATTAAAAATAAAGGCCAGTTTCAGCTCTCACATATAAAGAAAAGAGGAGTAGGATTTGGAGGAGATTACCAAGTCAAGCAGCAATGTTATAAATAAGTGCTTACCTTGATTAGTAGAGGACAGCCTGCACTTCCACATACTTGTGGTTTTGAACAAGCTTCAAAAGCCCTTGGTGATAGCGGGGAGATTCTTGGGAGGAAAACAAAATCAAGTGCATCATAGAAGTCTGGTGTGTCTGCTTGGGGAATGAAGTATGGTGCATATCTTCAAGAAATAGTTGGATTTTAGCTGCTCTTTCCAGTAACATTAAAAAAAAAAAAAAAAAAAAAAAGGCAGCCATCCTACATTGCTGCTCAGTTGTCTCAAAAGCAAGACTGTCCTCAGTGAGAGCCTGTACACAGTAAATATTAAGAAATACTGGGGAAGATCACAGGGGCTTGTGG
>NC_048893.1:92492822-92509394 GCF_011077185.1 Oxyura jamaicensis
AAAGGCTGGCAGTGGCTGTGTCATTGCCCCTAAACCCTCCAGATGTCCTTCCCTATTCAAGTCGAAAGCACGCTGATGTATAACAGTTTGCAGGCTTAGTGCTGTGCAGCTTCAGAGCGGGCTATGAAAGGTTCTTTAGGGGATTTGAGTGAAACAAGCTTGTGAAGGGAAGTTCAGCTGCGTTGAGTTTCTTTGAGGTATTGACATATTTTGTATGGCCAAGTGGCAGAAAGATACATTTTTTTAAACTGCCACTGGCCTGTATGCAAAGCTACAAAATACTTTTCTTGAAAAAAAGAGTGGGAGAGAGAGACCATTCAGTGTATGTGTGTTCCTCTGTTAGTCTTTTTAGGGAAATTTTTGGGCCAAACATAATTTACTGTTAGTTCTTTCTCCTTTGGAGGTTTGAAGGGCAAAGCAAAAGACACAGCTTAATTTTAACAGGAAACAGACTAGTCCCCTAATCACAAAGGGAGGTGCTTACATCAGGAGACATGAAGTCCTAAGAGGCCTGTTGAAAACAGACCTTTTGTCTACCACTGTAGGAACGAGTCCCTTAGCCTGTTGTCAGTCAACTGACTGTCATCTTCTTTTCCTTTTGCATTATGCTGTTTCATCTATGTTTTATCCTGTGCAGGTTAAAGGAAGAGTTCATGGATGCACCAATGAGAATCATGTATGCCCTCTTGAGAGCACTCTGCTTGCTCTTCAGGTTGCCCACAGTCCCTCAGGTGGCTGCACTGCAAGAGCTTCCACAGTGCCTGCATAGCTCAGAGGGTTATTTACTCATATCGTCTTCAGCAAATCAAGCACAGGTGGAATTGTGAGAGAGAGAGGCAAATTTACTTATATATTTTTGTCTGTCCCATGTGTGTCAGTGTACCTGCTTGTTCTCGTGCTATCTTTGAGATAGGCTGAGGAGATGGGTAGGGAAAAGGCAGGAAAAGGGAGTAAGGGCAGGGAGAGGATGTAGCAAGAGTTGAGGAGTGGAAGAAGACACAGGGACAACCACTGGGTAGGAAATTCCCTGGGAAGTGTGCTCAGGATTAGCAGCTCCATGCCAGCCCCAGAGAGTATGTGTGCCTGCTTTGGGCCAGGCTCCACAAAAATGAGGGCTTCGAGTAGGTGTTTGCTGAACTGCCCTATTTAACACTTGTTCCATTGCCTCTTTGAGGGAGGGAGAGATGCTTGTCTCTTGAAACCTGGGGTACCTTTGGGAGCAAACGCAGGTGAGTCAAAAATACAGTGGCTTTGGCACTCCTGACCAATATATATATACGGGAGAGAAAGAGAACTGTGAGAGGTAAGAAAAGCTCATGTATTTTTTGGAATACAGAATGTAAATAGTAAGTGCAGAAATGAAGCAGGCGAAGTATGATGATCAGTGACCTTGTAATTTGTCAAATTCCCCATGCATAACATTGCTGCACTGCTTCAGTACCTTATGATATATTCTATTGTGCTCAGATATTGAGATCCTCCTACTCAACCTTTAAAGTCCTTCAAGAGTAGTTGACCTTTAAAAAAATATTTAAAACAAAATGCCAAATGAGAGTTTTTGTAAGTAAAACTCTTCCCTACATCTTTTTTCTCAGCCATTATTCATAGTATGGACACGTTTTATGCTCTCTGGCTGTTAGAATGCAGCCAAGCTTGCTGGGAGAAGCTGAAGAAGCTGAAGGAGGAAAAAAAAGAAAAAAAAGAAAAATCCCCTGAAACTGTGCTCTTTTTCTTCAGTAACTAAATTGGAAGTGAAACTGAATAAAATATGTAACAGAAAATTAGCAGAAATCAAACTGGATCAGTGGGAAAAAGTAACTTTAGCCTCAGAAAGCCAAATTCTGAAAGATACAGAAAATGTTTCAAGGCCCCCAGAAGTAACTTAAGGAGCTGGTTAACAACATTATTGTTTGCTCATTAAATGAATTCAGTTGGCCGGCTGTTGGAGGGGGAGCTTGAGTTGAGGGTAAGCAGTGTACTGTAGATTCACTGAAACCATGTCATTAATTATCTGCAGTTATTTTATGCAGTAAATAAATCAGACATTACTGGGCCAGCAAACAGGAAAGAAAAATATTGCAGGAAAGAAATATATTGTAGGAAAGAAATATATTGTTGGAAACAATCACACACTGGCAAAATGGGAAAGGAGGGAGAGGAAGCAGAGGCACAGGCTGGATGACCCCGGTTTTTCCATCTCCAGCCTCTATGAATCTATGAAATAGGCTTACTTGGGCCTTGGGATATTCTCATTAAAAAAAACGAGGAGTCAGCAAATCCTGCTGAGATGTACAGAGTGAGCAACTGCACTGCAATTCCCTCTGGAAATCAGGGAGAGGAGTGATGCAAGAAGAAATAAGTGTCAGGAAATACTGGGCTCAGATGCTGGTATGCCGGTCACAGGAAGGGTATCAACTAGGCACCGTCACTTAACCTGAATTGGCTAGATCCAAAATGCTTTCAAAAGTTTCTGTGACAAATAATAGGTAAATATGTTGAAAATGTGGATCCTTTCTGCTCTGATTCGTCTCATCTTTCTGCATTCATGATGTGGTATCAAACCCTTAATGTTTGCCTTGTGATTGAGATTTGTTATCCAGCATCTACAGTTCTGTTTGGCTGTGCCTGTTCTGTGGGGCTTGGCTTGTATGTTTTGCAGCTTTGATGAAACTTCCCCTGCTGTGACCTTGGACCTTAAAAGGAGGTCTGTGTACTTCTTTAAGGCTTCATTGCTCTGCCCTGTGGTTCGGGTCCGTTGCCATTTCTGATGGGGAGAGGTCTACATAGGTCACTCCAGGAAAGCAAAGCAGGTACCACACTGTGCTGGGATGCTGACTTCCCTCTTCTTGCCTTGGCTAAACATAACCACTGCTTTCATTTTCCTTTGGTCTACCTACCCGCCCTGGGAAGGGGTGCCCAGGACACACGGTTGCTTGCAGAGGGAGGTAGGTGTCCTCCTGCCAGCGAGGGGTGCCCTGTGGCACTGGCAGGGGAGGGAGGACCTGCCACTGTGCTGCGTTTGCCCTAAGTGCAACACTCTGGGTTGTTCTGGGCTCTGGCTGATTTCTTCTTACAGTTGAAAGTGAGTTGCCCAGAGTTATGCATAGGAGAAGCCAAAGTAGTCAGGTTTCACTGGTAGTAAGTGTTGGTTCAGCACCTGTATCATGCTTCTCCAACATCAGTGGTTATGCAAAAGCTTAGGTATGAAAGTAGGGCATGATTTTCATGTGAAGTCATTTATTATACTAGGTTCAAGATCTTGTCGTAAAAATACTCCAAGTCCTGAGCCATGAATGAAACCAGAAACCAGGTTGAAGAAACTCTGACAGCATAAGGTTTATATGATCTGTATTCAGACAGAAGCATTTCACACAACCTTATTTCTAACAGCTACTCAGGGCTGAACACAGGTTCTCCAAAGATCAGCTTTCCCCTTTGTTAAAGCAGGTGAGGAATGTTTTGCAAAGAATTTATTTTACCATGCTAAGAATTTTCTAAAGAAGCAATGCCAAGATTGGATTTTGGTTGTAATACATTCATAGAGACCATTAAGACATTCTAATATTTTCCTAAATGAAATGAAGTTATGAAGACTGTTCAGAAACCGGCTGGCATGCTTATAGCATTAAGGATTTTACTTTCCCTTGCCTCACAGTCATTCTAATCCAAAATAAAATCGGAAATCTGTGGCAAAAATTTGTAATGATAAATTTAGAAGTTTCAAAGCTAATGATGATAGAAGGCCTACTGGTTCTGTCTTTCAGTGTTGACTGCTCTATGCAGTAAAAAGGCCTTTTTCAGCTTTGCTTGATCCTACCTTAAATAGATCCTAAGGGCTGAATTCCATTGTTTCTTTTGAGAAGTTATTCTGGGGTCTAGCAGATGTCAGTCTCACGTATATATTTCTTTCCCCTGGAACTCATTAAATCTTTTCCCTGTAGTTTCAGTTCCTTGCTTCCAGTTAATACTATTTTTTTCATTCTCTTCATTTTCTTGGTGTCTGATATACTTCAGATATGTTAGGAACATATCAAGCCTCTCCCACTCACATAGAGCAGAGCAGGAGGAAAAAGTAAGATGGCAAAACTTTTAAATGATATGGACGACCAGGTCATGTCGTGGTTGATGTTTTTCTCTATAGTTTTTCTGTGTTACAAGTCCGGTGTTTGCTGGCGCTATCATTCTTTTTTTGCAGTTACTTACCCATCTTCTTATGGCTGTTCTTTGCATTTAGCTCTCAGGGCCTGGGGTATGTTAATATGGAAGAGGATGGCTGCAGAAATGAGGTGTTTAGTAACCTAAGAAGCTGTGTGTGTTGTGCATGTATAATATAACTGGGCAGTAATTCAGAGTATGGGATACTGAATCAAACACAGCCTCCATTTTCTAATCAGAGCTGCTATCAATTGGCTGGTTTTCCAGTGTAACTACAGCTAAGCAGTATTCCTTGGTCATCTGCCCAAACAAAGCTGTTCAGAGCATTCAAGGAAGAAACAGTTTTGATAAACTATTGATAAGAGTAGTTCTGTAAGGTGGATTTATCTTGGTTGTTGTCCATGCTGTTTCCTTCCTCATTTTTTGTCCGTGCCATGTCGGTTCCTGTTCTGTGGACCTTCCCACCATTAGATGCCGTTTTGATGTTTGTTGCAGCATCCTTCAGCATTCTGTTGTGCCTAATCCGTTAGCCTGAAGCTGGAACAGGACAGGTGCTTATCCTCCTGCCTTTTGCTGCATCACCTTCACTTTCACCTCTGTGTTGAGCTTGCCACGTCTTGCACCACAGCTCTTGCTGGTCACATTTGCACCATGGTTTGAGCTGCTTTCTTTGTGGTTAGTTGGTCGGTCTGTCTGTCTGCTGCTGCTCTTTTTTTTTTTTTTTTTCTTTTATTTCTTTCTTGTACAAACATCAAGGCATTAGATATGTCCTTCAGTTAATAATGACCGAGTTAGAGGAGGAAATCTGAGTGATGTTCTTGGGTTTTGAAGTCAAGAGGAAACCTATTTTAACATTTTTTCAGGAGTCTCCTTTAATGCTAAAAGGTAATGTTCCCCTGCAAGAAAACTTGTCTTCTAACCTGACATTTTCAGAAAGAATTGACAAAGCTTACACAGGCAACTCCTGTATTTGTATGTGTGGTAGCTTACTGATGTTTTCTTTGTTCACGTAGCCATGTGCTCTGTTTCAGAAATTAGGAACTGTGACCTGTCCAGGGCGAGGGCGTGTGGAATAAGTTATTGGGATATTTCTTTGGGAACATGATGTTGGAAAGTAAAAGTAGTATGATCATTTGTACTGAATAATGTAAGATTTGGCTCCTTCCAAAATTCTAGGAAAACTGTGTTTGGGAGTGAGAATTGAAAAGGATTCCATGTAGTAAGTGAAATGTTGTTTCTTTATCATTTTTTTCAACAGTGTCCATAGAGCATTACATGTGATTCTAACACTAAAAGTTTGGATTTTTAACCTGATAGACCAAGACAGATGTGAAGTGAAATAGCAATATGAGAATAGATCTAGGTAGCTTTAGCCCTTGCACAGCGATGCTTACATGTTACCACACAGCATGTTTGAAGTCCTAACAGGGCTTCCGAAGGGCCAATGGCATACTTTAAGTGGTAAAACCAGGGTTTAAAATGGGTTATCATCTTACTTGCAGTCACATGAAAATTCCCTTGAGAACCACTGGACATGAATGAGAAAAATCTTTTTTTCTTTTTTTTTTTTCTTTTTTTTTCTTTTTTTTTTTTTTCTTTTTCTTGTATTGTTTCTAATGAGCTATAAGTTTTATTTTTATTTTTTTTATTTAAGGGGCTTGAGAAGCACAGCAAGACGGCAAAGTCTGTTTCATGCCCAATTTAGAGAGGATTAAATCATGTAACATTAGAAATTTGTTCTCATATATCTTTTACAGCAGTGAACAATTTAGACAACTACTGTTGGCTAATACTCTCATTTGTTAAAGCAAAATCAGTCTGAGTTGCTTGAGTAAGTTTTCTGATACCCTCATACAACTTTCCTACTTGCTTGGCAGCCTAAGTCTGAACTGTGTAAAGCTATTTTTAAATATGTTTGTTAGCTTAAACAAACTGTGTCGAAAGTTTTCCTATGCAATGTTGATTTCAGTGCAGATCCAGTCTGAACCTCACAAAGCAGGGCAGAATAATCTTCATAGGTGACAAATTTCCAGAGAGGGATGAGTGGACTCAGAGGGTGACCCTCTCGTTTATTTGCAGGAGCTGTGTCTTATTCCAGGTTACGGTGTTTTGCCCAAGTGATGCTGGAGAACCTGCATCGGGAACAGCAGAGTTCTGATGTATTGTCAACAGTGCTGTCACCTAATTGTCCGAAGTTTCTTTAGTGTTGCTTCTGCAAATCTGAAATTCCTTCTGCGTTTTGCTATCTTTGTCAAAGTTGCAAATTACTGTAAATGGGCTTTTCTAATGGTAACGCTGACACAGCCTGACCTGTAGTGATGAAAATGGTGTGCTATCTGAAAGGCAGCTTAATGAGTTCCAAATGAGCCCTCTGTGTGAGGAAGGAGCCCCGTGCTATGTCCAGAGACTTTGCAGCCTGCCCTCGTATATTATTGATCCTACTTCCTGCTGCAGGCTGCTGCATGCAGGCAGGACGAGAGGTGGCTGAAAGGAGAGGCTTCTAATGCTTGGCTTTCTGCGAGGAGCATGCTATTGTGCATCCTTTTTGCCTAATTGAAACCTGAATAATAGCGTATGCAAAGATAACATGCTGTCTTCTATTTCTAATGAAACCATTTCAGCTGGGTGTATAAATTTAATAAGGAAAAAAAAAAAAAAAAAAAAGCCAAAAGCAGCAAAGAAAAGTATAGTTTAACTACTTCAACATTGTTTGAAAAAGCCTTGTGAAATAAATTTGATTAAGTAAGAGAGCAAGTTCTACTGAGCCTTCTACATTTGGTAGGAAGATTTATGAGAGTAAGCTGAATGTTGCTCTCAGGAAGCCAAAGTTCCCACAGCACGCAGGAAATTGTGTATTTTTCTGTAACACTGAAGCAGGCATTCTGCATTGAAAGGCATATCTGTGAGTCACTGATGGGATGAGAGAGCGCAGCTGTGATGGTAGTCCAGCCCACTGTCATTTTGCTCGCTGTAAAAATAGAAAATAAGGTCAAAGATGGACTTAGATATGTCTTGCCAAATGTCTTCCCCTAAACTGAAGATTCAGACAATTAGTGGAAAAGAATTTTGTTAAATTGCAGATTAAAAGCATTTTCCCATTGCTTTATGGAGAATATTTCAATGCATAAATATTTCAAAAGCTTTGTTCATCTTTTTTGCCATCTCACAGTTCTTCAATTTTTATTTTTGTTTTTAAATGAGGTACAGTGTTTGGTCTGAGAAACTTGCTTCTTAAATGATTACTGTTCTGTTGTGGGTTTTCTTGTGGGTACAGTTGCGATCCTGCTGCAGTCGCTAGTTATGTTCCATCCCTGAAGTCTGACCTCCGCATACAATAGAAACTAAAATTTAAGATCCATTATTTCAAGCTTGCTTTCATAGTTACTCTTTAATTTACAAAATGTGAACATATATTGTTACAGAAATTCCAGAAGATCATGTTTGACTGGAACCATAAAAGCAGCTTTTTTCACTACATGCTCTTTCTGCTTACATTTAGTGAGCATTGCATTGTAGAATTAAACTAGAAACTTTTAATGCCGTAACATTTTTTAACTAATTGTCCTATGAAATGACCTTTTCCCCCTTAAAATTTTATAGTGTGGAATTCACTATACAGCATGCAAGCAACAGGATTGGCAGCTCAGGGTCATCTGTTCCTGGGAAGACCAAGCCCTTACATTTTAAGGGAAAAGTCCCACTGTTGATTTTCTAGTTAAGGTGTCTTTACCATTGAACAGAAGATTCATAATAGAAACAACCTCTTAAGAATGTGAATAGATAAAAACAGCCCTAGGCTGTGTTTAATTCCTGAGAATTCTGAAGAGTGTTCCACTTAAAAAAAAAAAAAAAAAAAAAAAAAAAGTGCCTTTTTTGAGTGGTTAAGCAATATTTGATGAGTTCAGAAAGATACAGAACTGAACATCTTGAAAATGAGCAGACATACTGTATGTAGCTTAGACTTATATGAGAATCCATGTCATTAGCAGAAAGGACAGAATCGAGCCACATCAGAGAGGTCAAATATTTGTCTGGTTGTTATATTATCCTTTGTACTAAGGTTCTGATTAGATGATGAAATAGGAACAGTTGAAGAAATTAAATAGCCAACAATTTGTTAAAATACTGTTTGCCTTAATATGCTTGTCAGGAAAATGGTACCAGGAGTGTGATTGCATCTCAGGAAGTTTTAATATTGCTATTAAATAGTTCGATTTAAAATTATTATCTTCCAGGAAATAAGCTTAACTCACAAAATCTTTTCCACATACCTTTAAGATTTTCAGACAGAACTTGGTACTGTGTTGCACTAACAAGTTGTCAACTTTTTACTGTTTCTTACCACTTCATATATCAATATGGATATTTATTTTCCCAGTTTCTAGTGACTTGACATTGAAAAGGGTCTCTTTTTTTCATTTTCTTCCTTTAACAATGAAAATTGCTGAATGCAAATTTAATTCATCTATACTTCATACTAATTTTTAGTAATAACGTGGTAGAAGGCAAATTTTGAACCAGTAAGTCTTATAATAGTCTTGATCCATTGTGAATCAACCCTAAATTAGTGGGCTGAACACAATCAGACCTGTGTTTTACCTTGCGAAGTCCCTCCAGGGGATAAAAACGGCAAAGAGGGAGAAAAGGCATTATTTAGGAAAGCACTTGAGTATATGCCTCACTCCAAAGGATATAGGTGCATGCTTAAATTAAATTATACTTTAAATACATTTCACTACAGAAAGCAAAACTTATAGTACATAGAATAAAGAAAAATTGAAAAATAAGGAGACAATGAAGTCAGTGGAGGAAAGGGAATGGATTTTTATTATTATTATTAATTATGAATAGCATCTGTTATAAAAAGAACAGCCAGTCATGCCAGTTCATGTTTCCAAAGCTTAGATCGAGCTTCGGTACATCACATTTCTGTTTGTCTTTTTCTAATGGGGAATAAAATGTCTCCTTACTGAAAAATAGCTTGCAGTGGAGAAGAAGGTTACAGACTTGAACTTTCGATAAATCTAAACACAAGCTGGAGAAAGTCACTGCACCTTGATTTTTCTGTAGCTAAATACAATTGGTATTCAAACAGTGTTGCTTCTGGAAATTGTGTCAGGCATTGACTCAGCTGACAAGGCTTTTCATGTTTGTGAGAAGGCTGGCAACACCTCATTTTACTAGGTTGCAGGTCATGCTTCACTCTGCATATATATATATATTAAAAACAAAAAAAAAAAAAACAAAAAAAAAACGAGGTTCACAGATGATCTCTGGCTTTGCTTTTAGAAGCTTTGCAATGAGTTTGTAGTTTTTACGAGATGTCTTTGAAATAACACCTCTTTAATTCCCCTGAAGCTTTTTTTAAAACGGACTTTAGTGGCTTTGCTGCTACATGAAGATTACCCCGAAGACACATTTTTGATAATTTTACTTGGTCACCTTCCCCCTTTTGAAGATGTATTTCTAATCCCAAGTACACCCGAGCATTACTCAAGGCATATTGCATGATTTTATTCTGGTACTCTGCTGGTTTGGTATTGGTATGCAAGTATGTCATCTCTCTTGAATAAAGGCAGCTGCGAGCATGTGGTGTGCTCTGTAGGTGGCTTCAGGTCGAAGAAGCTGCATTCTTTCAGGTGGGAAATCAACCTGTCAGGCTGAGTTATGGAAACATGATTAGTTTGCGGAGTTCATTAAATGAAAACTTTTGCAGCTCTGGGTTCCCCTTGCTCGCTGTGTTTGGTATAGTGGAACAATCCGGTTTTTCATTTGCTGAGTGGAATACCATGTGTAGACCCAGCGGGAGGACATTCCAGATTTCCCGTTGATTTCCTCTACCAGAAAGTCATTTTGTGATCTTTCTGGTGTCACGTATAGTATCTGTATTGTCAGTTCTCTTTTGTCTTGCTCTCTCACTGTTGGGTATATGCACAAAGCGGCATTTAGATAAAATGAGGAAGGCTGTCATGTAACAGAATATCTCAATCAGAATATTTCAGTTGCCCTTAAGATATTTTAGTACAGAAAATGAGTAATGATACCTGCTTAGGTATGTGACATTTGCAGCTCGAAAGAGTTGTATCCGCAGAAGAAATCTTCTGCACAGAACACGGTGCAAGGTTTGATGAAAAGGGTCTTTCTGGCTCCAGATGTTGCTGTCCTTCACTGTTTTGAGCAGCTCAGGAGCTCCCCAGGTTGGAGGAGCTTCCCAGTCAGCATAAATTCCACATGTTGACAGCGAAGGACCGAAATCTGGTACCTGTTTACTGTTATCGTTGGTTCACTGCTATTTGCCCCCCTTATTTTTACATCCCCATTCAGGATCACATCCTTCCTCAGAGAGTAGGACTGCAGGATCTGGCATCAGCCTGCCGTACTGTAGCCATCACAGAGCTCTGCGACAGCAGCAACATGATCGGGGAAGTCATTGCTATTACAAGTGCTCATCACTTGTACTTCCCATATTTTCCAGTTTGTTGTCAGCAGCATTATCAAAAATAAAAGCAAACAAACTATTTTCACAGGCTTTTGAGGGCACTTGGAAACATGTTTATCTGACACGGACATTCATTAGAAGTTAGTTGCCTTCATTTAATTTTGTGCCTTGGAAAAAATCATCCCTTAGAAGGTTTCTGAAGAGAGCCGGGAATTGATATTTATTTCTATGTTTGTAACCCAAAAGCGTTCTTCCTAATGGGAAGTATCATGTTCTGTTAAGCTAAAAGTGGCAGGTTCTGACTTAAAAGCCAACTGTTATCAGTTAGGTGTAGATTCTTCTCTGAGCAAAAAGAAATATGCTTGAAAGGTTGTGTGGTCCTGGCTTATACAATAGCTGCACTCCACTTGTCTTGGTGGAGAAGATGGAAAAGGTCAATGAGGTACAATTGCTGTAATGTAATATTTACAGATAAAGTACCAGATAAGATCCAATTTATAAAAGAAACATCATGAGCTATCCGTGATTAATTTAATACTTTCCTTTTAAGCAGCAGTCTGTAGATAATTGGTTAACAGCTTAAAGGTTTGTTTAATAAATGCCTAGGGTAAATGAAGCTGAAAATTCAGAGAAATGGCTCAATTTGTTCAGTATTCAATGAAATCAGCTGGTCTATAGGCCAGTTGTACACATAGGATTCTGACTAATTGGTCACAAGTGTTAGCCCCTGGTTCCTACATGACTGCATGCATCTTCAGTAGTGTCCTATAAAAATGCGTGTTTGTTACAACATCTACTGTATACCAAAGGTAAATGCACATTATGCCCTTCACTTGCTGTACCCTCTCCTCATTAATTTTTAGCTTAGCCTGGGGTTAGAGCCTTTTAAAACTAGATAAGATGGTAACACATGAATATTGAGTAATGAGACCATGAGCAGTACCGATTAGCATCTCCAGCATAATTACATGTAAGACTGAAAAATAACCTCTCTTGAATCTTTTGGAATGTTTTAAAAGGAGCAGCTTGGATACAGTAAAAGCACATAATCCTTAATAAAGCAACACGAGTACTTTTTCTTTACAGTAATACCGTCTTGTGGATGTAAATTAGAATAGAATAAAATAAGCTAGATATAATATTTGAGAATTAATAATTAATAACTGCTGTTTTTCTCAACTTCCCTAAAGATTTTTTTCCCTTTCTCAGAATATATTATTTGGAGTTAATAATAATAATTAAAAACAAACAAACAAACAAAAAACTAGTAAGGTGAGAACTGCAAGCCTAGATGTCTCATCCTGTCATGATTCATTTTGGGGGGAAGTACAGTGCAAAGAAAAAAATCTAAAGGGTATCCACGATCCACAAATGTATGCAGTGGGATTAAATGCATCAGGCTTACACATTATTCAGTTGGTATCTGGAAAAATCTCTGAATTTCTTTCAGTGCAATGTCATATTTCACAGAAGTCTTGGTAGGTTTTTCCTCAGAAATTGAGAAAAATAGGTCTAGAAATCTGAGACATTTTTACGGTGATTAAGGATACATATTGCGTTAGCCTGTCTGCATCTTCATGGCAGTGGTGTAGGGAGAGCTTCTCAGATTTAACGCTAGATCAGTACGAAGGCTGCCAGGGTCTGGTGAAGGAAGCCAGGGGACACATTGTCATCTTGTCTCTGCTGCGTGTCGTACAGCTCATACAAATCAAACACTTGGGCGGTGACAAGTGATGTTTCTATTCCTATCGATTGCAGCTGAGTGAACTGCCCTGGAGGGAATCACTGTCTTTCAGAGTTGGGTGTCCTGTGGTTGGGTTTCAGACATGGTACAAGCTCCATCAGCGCAGCTGACATGGTTGGAGTCTGACGTGGTACTACTTTTGTTTCTGTGGGAACTGGGTAGAAGCTGCAGGTGAGTTCTGAGTATTGGTGAGCCTGGCCCTTGGTTCTCCCAGGTGGCCTAAAGGCAGACATGCCCATCACAATCAACAAAGCCAAATTTATAGAAGTTAAAGGTCCAGCCACCAAAGCAACACACACACGTTGAAGATGGAAATTCAAGGTGGGAAATGGTGAAGCTGTGTTGCTTTTGGAAGCCATATGCCAGCCTATACCAGCTGGTTGTTTCAAGAGATAGTCATTTTTCTTAATATATTAATCTTAAGTTATCTTAATATATTTTCTGTTTGAATTAATAGCTGCAATTTTGTTGTTGAATTTCTCATATTTTGAAAAGGAATAATACAGAGTGTTGTAATGTGCTGGTGAGAAAGATGGAAAGATTTGTTCTTCTATTTTCCTGCTTGATGATAAGCATGAAGAATGTGGTCCCATGTTTATTTAAGGGGTTAGTTAATATTTCATAAGTGAAATTCGCCAATATGGGTAGGCTTCAATCACAGGTCAGTGAGAGAACAAATCAGATGATGAAGCAATTTTATATCTTTTTTTTTTTTTTTTTTTTAATAACATTATTTACCTAAAGTGTTGGTAGGTTATGCAGCTTGGAAACTTGTCCACATAGAACAGAGAAATTTGCCAAACATTTCTACAATGTTTTTGCTACACTGGGGCCAGAGTGAACTGAAAATTCTCAGATCTGTTGTCCGTGATTAAACTGCTCGGTCATCTGGTTTCTGAGTCATCTGGATTTTCATTCCTGCTTTAAGGAAAATGAACAGATAATAAACATTACTACCCTATAGAGATCTAGGTGGGACTGTGATATTCAAGTACCATGCATTTTATGTAGTTTTTAATTTGAAAAAGAAGAGAGAGTGAAGAGTATGACACTGGTAGTATTTTATACCAGTTTACATTCATTTTGCACTATTCTAAATTGCTACGTGCAATACAGCACAGAAAATCCAGTGAAACTACCTGTGACACTAGGCAGAAATGATTCTGCTGCATGGGTTTTGGTAACCGATAAAACAGTAAACTGATAGTCATATATTTTGCAAGTTTTACAGTGGCTGAAATGGAATGAGTGATTGACACCATTTTTTCTTCACTTCTCATCATTGGAATTGCATGTAGGAACTGTTGAATTGTGAAACATATGAGGAAATCTGTCAGTAAATCTATTTATGAACAAAGCCTGTGTGCTAAAACTAGACAAAATTCTGTCAAAGTATATTTCTCATAGTTTTGATGGTCTGTACTACTAATCACGTCTGTTTTGATGAGTGGCAGTGGTAAAATGTTGCCTTCAGGACATAGACATGAAAGACTTCATTTCTTCTTTTTTTTCCTTCCAAGGTCAGTATGTTACAGTTCTAGTCAGAAGTTACAGTTCTAGTCAGAACAGTCTTATTTTTTATTATTTTTTTAATTATTATTGTTAATTTACTGCCTTTATGCAAGTGCTTCAATTCTCCTGGGTACTTAAATTAAATGCATATAGTCTTTGACATTTTTCCTATATGCACCAAGCTAATTTTTGTTAGACATTCAAACATCTGAAGTTCAGCTGTTGGCAGTGGTTAGTGTAGCTAGCTTTGAGTGCCTCCAAAATTCAGTTTAAGCTCTAGCACATACACGTGATAAGGAGGAGAAGGCGGTGAAAAGGTAAGGTGCAGCTGGCAAGTGAGAATAGAGACTTCTTGGCTTCCTTGCTCCAACTTTGACTTACTGCATAACCTTAGACACATTATTCATCCACTCCATGTCTCAGCTAGCGCGGATACAGAGTAAGAACAATACCCAGTTGTATCAATCTAGATGTGTAGATGAAAAGTGACAGAAAATGCAAAGTGATATTATTTATGCTTCCCATTTATTTATCTGCAGTCTTGTTGCAGGTTTGAAAACCTCTTCCCCGCCTCGGGGTACTTGCCTTCCAAGCAGTCCTGTGCTGCTCTGATGAGCATACTGTCTTCAGTGCAAAAACACATGTGATGGTCTCTTTGTTCTCCACTGACAACTGAAAATATTGCTGCTTCACTGATGTTCTGTAATGGCAATTCAAATCATTCTGTCTCTGACCTTCCTTCAAAATTTATCTGCCTTGAAATATCTATTCAGGCAGTTAAAGTTCTTTCAGTAAAAAGCTGAAGATAAGAAATCACTCCATAGACACAAATTTGAGAGAGGCAGGTGACTATATACAAAAAGCTCTGCATGGGACAAGCTCACTGTTGGTTTAGAGGGACACACAGAGATCCCATACCATTCCTGCCACAGGGGAAGGAGATGCCCAGGATTGCAGCTACGAGTGTTAAAACCTCATCTCCTGGATGTTGCCTCACTACATATGTCTAAATATTATTACAACATATTCATAGATGTTTGTTACTCATGGTAATAAGATCTATAGACATGAAGTTCATACATGTATTTAGTCTTTCTGAAATAACTAGCAGAACTTATAAGTGGAAATCCTGAGGATTAAGAACTGTACTTTATCTGGCCTTTATTTGAACATTTAATGTATATTTCCATAATATATATATTTGCATATATATGGAATCCAGTATTCCTATAAGTGAGTTATTTGAAGCATATTTTGTTTTTAATTCCAATTCATTTCTGACTTCTGTAATACAATAAGATAGTATTAGGATTTCAATATTCTAATAAATCTTCCATGAATGTTTTGTGAAGCTTGTCTGGGATTGAATAGTACTTGATGCTTAATTTTTAAAATAGAAAGTTGAAAAGCTTAATTTGACAAGTCTCCATTTTGATATTCAATACACTCTTTGGGGAATGAGAACGTTTTGGTGTGACTTTGATGTTTCTTTCTGCTTGTTGGAAAGAGGGCAGTTACGCTGGCTTGTATTTCTCTGCATTGAAGGTGGTCCGCCTTAGAGGAAGTGTACATGCCAGTACCTTTTCCAGTGATGTTCAACAGTTTTTAATGGATGATTAAGTGCTGTTAACACATTTGTCAGTTATAATTGTGGATGTAAACAAGATCATCTAAAATTATTTGAAAATGTTATCACTTGCTCTTGTTCTTGGGCAACATCTTTTCCCTCTGTTTTCGGTAAGCAGTCCAATTAACACAAAAATCCAGAATAGTGAGAAGGGTACCTTTTAAGTCAATGTGGGGCTGGGTTTTTGTGGTCTTTTTTTTTTTTTTTTTTTTTTTTTTTTTTCTTGTGGGTTTGGTTTTGTGGTGTGGGGATTTTTTGTTGTTGCTTTTTTTTTTTTTGGAAGTCCTGTCTTTAGTTTGTAAAGACTAGACCATTGGGATTGTAAGTAATAGTTGGATTGAAGAATAATAGTTTTAAGCTAATTTGAAAGTCTGTATGTAGTTGATTGCCAGCATGCATTCCACAATCTTCCCAACTTAATTTCCAGGTTGTCCTGTGGGAATTTAAAAGCTAAGCAGGAAGTACTTCTGACTGTTGTCTAATTGTAAACTTTTTTTCAGGCTTGTCTTAGAATGTAGGGAAATTGTGTTAACATCTTTCTAGGCATTTTTGATGATAGATTTAAATATTTGGTTCTGGCATCTTGCTCGATTTAAGAACATCCTTTGTAATTTAATATGTTTCAGATTAGGATTTTTTCATTCATGAAAGAGTAAATCTTTTGTGTTCTGTTTCTCTGAAGTGGTTTGTTCAAGAGTCTAACAAGAAGTGTGTCCGATGTAAAGATGACGTTTTGGGGAAAAATACTTATTTTGATTTAGCTAGCTATATGATCAAAGTAATAACAGCATTACTATATCTTTTTTTTTTTTTTTTTCTTTTTCCTTTTAAAGATGAGAAGAAATAGTCTCATGGGTAAGTCCCCAGCTGGGGTTTTTGTGGTTGATTTTCTGTCTCTCTTGGATCCTTGTGTGAGAGCTGAATCCCTCTGTTTCTTCCTCAGTCCCCTGTCTGTAGCACCACACTCTTATATCATGGGGACGGTGATGGGTTCAACATTAATCACGGTGTTACTGAATTCTGTTTAACATGATGTATAATGCTGGGGTTGTTTTTTTTTTTTTTTTTTTTTTTTTTTTTTTTTTTTTTTTTTTT
>NC_048893.1:92509494-92522729 GCF_011077185.1 Oxyura jamaicensis
TTTTTTTTTTTTTTTTTTTTTTTTTTTTTTTTTTTTTTTTCCTGTGGATATGTGAGCATATTCTTTGCATAAGTGCTTAATATGAAATGCAAATTTACCAGTTGTCCTGGCACTAGCTATCTTATAGAGCTTCTTAGAAATCGCTATGATTGTAGAAAGAACTGTGCAGGTGTTATGTTCCTTTTCAGAAGCCAAAATGTTAATGTGTTTGTTGCACGGGTGAAAAACACTTCGCTTAACTTGGAACTGAGATGATTTTCTAGCTGCACTTGTATGATATTCCATTCCCACTCAATGTCTTCAGTGACCAGGAGCAGAGGCTGACACCTCGTTCTGCACTTCCCCTCCTCAGGACTGCAGAGAGCAGCGGGGTCACCTCTCAGCCTCCTCCTCCATACTGGACAACCCAAGTGTCCTCAGCCCCTCCTCACAGGACATGCCTTCCAGCCCTCATACCAGCTCTGTTGCCCTCCTCTGAGCACATTCTTTGCCACAAGTTTGGCATGACCAGTATTAGTCAATAGAGGTTAAGAGCCTGTGGTATCAAATGTTAATGTTCTTTGTGTGCTTGAGAAGATCTTGAGTTGAGAGTTTCGATGCTTCATCCCTGATGGGGATAGCCGAGCAGTTCCTCTCCTGACTGAGAGGAGTGGGTAGTGTCAGAGTAGGGCTTAGGGAGGGACCCCTTGGAGGAAGCAGTTATGTGCAGACCCAAGTTCAGCAGGTTGGTTGATAAAAGCAGATTTATGAACAGTCCCTAACAGTCAGTATGGTTGTAATGGCTACAGTGGGGTTGTGTTTGGTATGCTTACATGGTGTGAAGAGGCCTGCAAAAGTGGCATTTACTGGGAGCTATAGGACATCATTTCAGGCTTGTGATACTAGAGCATTGTTCAGCTACAGATGTAGGTCTTTTCCATTGGAATTGCATTAAGTGCAAGTTTCTGTTTGTCCCTCAGTTCCTTGTCTAATAAATGTTACTAATGCAAACAGCCATTAATATAATAGTATTCATCAGATAAAGACCCCTGTGTTTGGCTGAATTCAAGCACTGCACTACAGTAGGTTTGATATGCTCCAAAGCTATTTAGTATGGTCTATGAAAAGGGTTGTAAATGCCAACGTGGTACCACACCACAGTACTTCATTTTTGTCAGGGAAGGCATGTTACCAGTTAAATATTTAACCTACCCAGAAGCTGTGTTTGGCATCAGTTTTGGCAGATGTTCAGAATAAAAAGCATATTATGAATGAGATCCCTCTCACCGTGTGACTGTTTGTGAAAAATGTATCATTGATTAATTGAAATTGGTTTATAAATCTGACAAAGATGCTATTTTGCTGTGGATTGTGTGCATGTCAGTGTGTGCGCATGGTATAGCTGAAGACCTATGTTAGCAGAGTGGTAATACAGACCTGAGGGGAGGAAAAAAAAAACAAGAAAAATAATCAGAGTTTTTGTGGAGGCCTTTTTGTAAACACATATTTTTTCATTACTTTTCTTTCCCTTCAGCACCACAGCCTGAAATCTTAGCACACTGAATGTTTTGTTGCATTGACAGTCTCTCCGTGTAACAAAGGCAGGAGGGTCAGTGTGCTGCGTTTTATCCCCTCACTAGACTACATCAATTTGGGATGGATGACTTCAGGTTACAGTTTAGTGGGATTCCCCTCGAGTGGCCTAATTGGGCAGAAACTGCCCAATTTCAGTAGCTGATAATTAGTTGGAGCTAGATCATTCACACGTTTTCTGTGCATGTGTCACCACATATCTTTTCCTGAGAAGTCGATGCTGGCTTAAAGAACAAAAATAAAAATTCAAAAAATAGCTTGTCATGCAGTGGTTTTCTGTGGGAGGGTGTGCTGTCGATCTTAATGCTTTCCATGGGCATGCACAGCACCTTAGAGCCACTCAGAGGGTTGCTATCATGCAGGTCTATGCAGAGCAGCAAAGCTATTTGGAGTGAAACCGTGATGTTTTAGAAGGCTTTGAATATATATTTTACATGGCCTTGCTCCAGCCGACTCTTTAGAGAGCCCCAGGGGCTTTCTGATGTAAATGCTTGATGGAAAATTAAGTCCTCAGCTGAAACATCAGCAGAGTTGTCCTTGTGTCAGATGTAAAATACATGGTACCAAGGGGGCTGTACTAGTTTCTGCCATTGATGGTTGGTATGGACTAGGGAAAAGCGTTTAACCTCTTCTTTTCCTTTAAAGCACCATCTTAACTCTCTTAGAAAGAATGGTAATTATTTTTGATCAGTGTGGATCTACCTGTGAACGCATAAAAAGAGGGGAAAGGGTGTGCCTGTATTAAATTGTGAGTTGTGTTTGGTTTGCAGATAAGGGTTTTTGGTTTTCTGCTGAAATACAGCTGTGCCTTTACAGGGCCAAGTATATAATAATGTTCTCCTTATTAGGAAGCATATGGGCATAGGGTGCAAACTCTGTGAGAAGTCAGGCATGGACCATTACTTTCAACAGCTGCAAAACACGTAGACTGCGTTTTCTTCACATGGGATTTGCAAAGCTGTGGAAATGCATACATGGCAACATGGCCATAAATCTACCCATAGAGGTATGGCTGTTGCTGCTCAGAAATAGTACTCCGGAGCTCGTTTACAACAGAAAAATATTTTTCTTGATAAAAACTTTAATTATGATAAAGGTCTGCTTTCAATGGCAATCTTTAACTTTTCAATACAGAAATGAACACCTAAAACTAGAAAAAAAGTGTTTTTCAATTCATACAGAAAATCTTAATTAGAAAATGCCACTGACAAATGAATTTCTTCCATTTTCTGTTAGGCTGGTTGCGTAGATAGACTGCATTTCATTAAAGCACTGTGTTGAAGGTATTTTTTTCCCCCTGAAAGTTCCTTGTTAAAGTAGTTTTCTGAACAGCTCTGCATTAAATACCATAATTAACCTCATTTTCTCTTACCTATAGCCGTAATTCGGCAGCGAGGGCAGAGGTCAGTTTGTTAAGGTTTACCTTAATCTTTGTCTGGCAGAAATGAGGAGCTTCCCCTGCACACACAGGAACACCCTCTCAAAAATTAATTGCCTGTTTTGGCTACCTAGTATGCCAGGTAAATAGCTCATTTATATACAAAAACATATTTTGTACAGAAGAGCTCATTCTTATTTCCTGCAATGCTGTATATTAGATCTGAATTAACTATTCCTCTAATTTTTGAAGGCATGTTTTTCAGTTATGGGGATAGGTTTTCTGTTCTGCACCCGAGTATAATTTACATCATCTTATCTGTACATAAGATATATTTCAGCAGTTTGGGGCAAATGTGTATGATCAAATGGGATTTGATAGTCATTTTGTATAAAAGGATCATGTCTTCTCTCAAAGTTCAACTTCTGGTCACATGAAGTTTGCAAAGCTTTTGCTTTTTAAGGAATAGAGTGTGATACAGAATGTAGTCTACTGACACAACATTTTGCTTTGGAAGCTTTTATTTTTTTGGAAGCCTGGCTGATTTTCTGTGACCCAGGATGGTACTCATTTCTGTAACTTTGCAAAGTGGTATAAAGCTAAGGGATTATATCCTTTTTGCATCATCCATGAAAGTATCCAATTTGTGGCATTTGACCATGAAAGTGAGTGCTATTCAATGTATAAAGGTTAGGAGAGTTAAAATAAATCCAAATATTTTTTATGAAAGTTAATAGCTTAACCAGCACCTTATGCACAAGGAGGGGCTTTCACAGATAAGCTCTTTCAATATTAGGAAATAATAAAGCATCCTGCTAACAGGACATGACATTTCAGAGGCATCTGCAGGCGTTGTTTGAAAGTGGGGAAATGGATGATCAAGATGGTATGCCTAGAGATGCCATCCCTGAGTCAGTTACAATGAGAGCCTCAATAATAATTATTGTCATTATTTGTATCTAAATAGTCGAGATCTTTTTTGTTGTCCTTTTCCTGCAGTTACTTATTTGGCAGGCAAGATGTTTGGCCTGGGTGGGAGGGATCAAAAGCCCCTGATGTGAGCAGCCATCTCCAGTAGTTCCTGTGCGGTGCTCAGCAATGAGCATTTCTCACAGGGCACACAGTACTGAGACTTCTCCTCACCTTTCCTGAAGGAGAGGGCATTTGCAGACAGCCAGCTTACACAAGAAGCTGCTTTTCTCAGCGTTCCTGAGACATGCAAGGCATGTTTGGCTTTGAGAAAAGTCATGATGCTCCTAACCTGCAGAACCTAATTATGTAGAGCAGCTTGACATGTATGCAAAGATGCTTAAGGAAAGTAATAACTGCACTCGTATTCCTGAACAAAAGCCCATGCCTGGAAGAAAGGGGAGGAAACGAGAATTTTTTAACCGAATATTTGAATAATGAGATCAGTAGGAGATGGCACATAGAAGATACCTTTTAGGCAATTCAGGTACTTAAGCTGAAGAGTTATTATTAAGCCACTAACTGAGGTCCTCGAAGTGCAGTGTTGCATGAGATTACGTGCAAGGATCGTTTCCTGCACTTTATAACTCTGTCGCTTGCTGACAGCAAAAAGAAAGAAACTTTGTCTTGCATGGCTAAAACTTTGGGCTGATTGATGTGACGTGGGTGCCCGTCTGGCGTGATATATGAAAACATCTCTTCTCCTGATGAACTTCTTGTTGTTTTGCAAGAGATTTGATGTATTTTGAGCAGGTTTACATTCTGCCTTATGACAGCTTCAGTGCCCAGGCAGTGGAGATAAATTAGAGCTGGCTGGAAGTGAAACCTTAACAAATGTGCTGACATCCCAGCTGAACCACAGGCATATGATGCAATTGATTTTTTTGGCCCTGGGTGGATGCTGAGACTTGCTGTCACTTGAGGTCCCTCTCCTCCAGAAGCCCCAGGAGATGAACATTTTTTATTGTCAATTAACTGATAATTAACAAATCAGTGCTCTTCTCACTCAGCACTCGTGCTTCTGTTAGGGGCTTTGCTAGTTTTCTCTCGCTGTTGTTCTTGGCACAACAGGCTCAGGTGTTGGTATGTGCAGTCAGCACTTTCCCTTCTGTTTCCCTCTAGTGTAACTCAGATGCCTTTGCAGCCTCCTCCATTGCTTTTCTTCAGCTGTGCTCAGCAGGCTGATTGCTGAAACAAAACAAAGGAGAAGGAACTGAAGAATGACCAAGAGCACCTGCCAGTGCTTGAGTGAGTGGCCACAATGAAGGAAAGCCTTGTGAAGTTTCTCATTTTTTTTCTGTTTTAATGGCTCTGGTTATCTTACAGCAACAGTCAGCACTCAAAGTACTGATAATTAATTATTATAAAGAGAGCTACTTCCACATGTAATTTCAACCCTTACATTTTTCCTAACTTCTGATAAAAGGAAGGAGAAGCTGTAAGCCTGTTATTTTCTGCCTTCTTTACCACTCTCTAACAGCAGGAGACATTTCTCCTCTGTATGCTGGGATGGGAACCAGGATGGCAGTGACTTACCCTTCAGTTTTTAACTGGCCCTCTTCTTCGCACCCATTTGCCTCTGCTCATGCATGCCTCCGACCATCCTGGTGCAACACTTGGTTTGTGCTCACTTCTCCTTTTGGCTGTTAGAAAGGGGTATTTGAATGCCAAATCCTAGACAGGACCCAGCTAAGTCTGTTTGCCATGCTTCTGTGCTGAGTGTTTGGCAGCAACTTTGTGTCTTGGAGGTAGCAGGTTTCTTTCATAAAACTGATATTTGAAATAAAATACTGGTTAAATGACACACAGTAAGGTCAATGGCATTTCTGCTGATCGCCTACTCTGTGATTTTGTATAGTTTGGTCAGTAATAAGCAGTGACTCATGATTGTTCCGTGCAAGTTATTACCTCCAGTCAGTATGCCTCTTGCCTGCGAAGTTTGGGCATTCAGCTGTGGCAGCTTTTTTAAGTCAGAGCGGTAGCCCTTTGTCTGAGAAGACTTTGATCTGTTAGATTAAGATGTTGCTCAGTGTGGACAGGGTAACTTCAAGTTAAGCTTTGGAAAGGCAACACAGGAAACAAGAAATATCTTTTGTCCACACAATATTTTTGTCCAGATATTCATCAGATTGTGACTTCATCATCCCAAAGGTCATGCGGAGCGTACAACAGGAGTGTCAAGAGGATGCTACTCACTCGCAGGAGAAAGCATCCTAATTAAAGGAAGACATCAGTACAGCATGTTAACTTGTCAAAATGAATGTCTGTCTCAATTGCCAGCAGGCCCCTGCAAACTCTTCAAAACTGTCGAAATATCTGCCTGTGGTAGAGTTTTTGCCTAATCTCTTTCAGAGGCAGAAAGTATAACTTCTAGATTTTGTGTTTCTAGAAGTTAGCATAGTTATGATGTAGGTATAATAAGAAGATCCTTTTCCTGTGTTTAAAAGGTAAGGAGCTTCCTATAAAAAAAAAAAAAGTTCATTTTTTAATAACACCAAAAAGATACTACGTCATTTCTGAGAAAATGTAAGCTGTATACTTCTCATGGGGCAGCGAACAACAGCTTTATTTAACACTTCAATTTTAGAATGGGAATTACATCTTCATCTTTCTAATAGCTTTTTTATTATTATTATTATTATATTTTTTATTTTTTTTTCTGAAGATAGCTCTTCTTTCCTTTGGGGGTCTGTGTGAATTACTCTTCATCTTTTGCTTTCTGCAGCTGCTTTTCTTCTCCTCCTGTCTGCAAGAATTATATCTCATCTGCTTACATATTGCTGGTTCAAAAGTAGTCCTATTTTGGTGCTTGAGATGTAGCAGTTTCTTCCTAAAGTACTGTGACAATGTAATGAAGAATTACTACATTAAAAAGGAAATTAATTTTCTATATCTCTACTGAGAATGAACTTAAAATCAAGGGATTTAATTGAAAAGGTTGGATTGTTGTTTTTTTTTTTTTTTTTTTTTTTTTAAGGATTCTGAAACCAAATCAGAGAAAGGGAGAAAATAATTATGTTTATTTTTTATTGTAATAATCTTTTGCACTTGTTTTTATCTAGTTTAATATTTTACTCAAGACTTTGAAGGGTTTCACTGTCCTCTATGAAAATGTGAATAGTGAACCGCAGTTAATGCTTTGCTCAGTCTGATATCTACTTTTAAAATAATTTTTATTTCCTTGGTTTTTAACTATGTTTTTCTTTCATCTTTTTGGCCAATGTATTTTATTTATTAGAATATTATGATTAAAGGATGTGCTTGAACTTTCCATGGAGTTGGATATCTTGGACCAAAGGATGGCCCCTCATTTCTCTGATTCACGTGCATGAAAACACCAGTTCAGCATTTGCCATGACTATTTAAAATAATAATGAATTTCGTTCTTAGAAAAATAAAGGATTAACAACAGTAGCTCATGCCAGGATTAGCGCGGGGAAGTGCTACAACAACATTGCTGAAACACTCTGCCAAGGCACTTGAGCTGTATCTGGTAAGAACAAAGCTGTTCAAGTCATTTAAATTATACTTTGCAAGGGGAGACTCCAAGGTCCCAGAACACGTGTTCTCAAGATGTGGGTCGTAACCACATTTCAGTGGTTGGTGCTCACGCTTGCTTTTCTAATGGCTGTCAGGGAGCAAGGTCATTACACTTCTTTGTTTACAACCAAATCATATCATGGCAAAGATTGAAAGCAACAGTCATAGGTATTAAGGCTGAAAAGAGCTTCTCAAGTTATTTTGTACTTAGCTTTGAATTGCTACATGATGGTACCTCTTGTTTTCTACAGTAGTTCATTGTCACATCCAACCTTGAAACCCCTGTTTGAAACAGTGAGCTCAAAACCTCCTCTGCCAAATAGTTACACTATTTGTTTTTAGTAGTTTCCTTTTCATCTTTTAAGATGTTAGTTTTAGTTTCTTGACTGCAGGCATTTTTCTCTTGCACTTGCCTCACTTTTTATGAATTCCTCTTAGGATTTTATGAATAATGTTAAGTTATAGCATTTTTTTTTTTTTTCCTTTTCTCTATCTAGAAATCACCGCCTGTAGATATCACTTTTAGAAAATCATCATTTCTAAACTAATACAACATTTTTCTTTACATTTTCTGGGTGCTTTTCTGGACAGAGTTGCATCTCAATACCATATGCAGGCACTTCAGCACCAAGTAACAAGTAGATGCACCAAATTCTCTCAGCACACTGAGTGAGAAAGATTGGATATAACTGGAATGGTACTCTTTCATCAGTTCCCAGTAAAGAGTTCCTTCACTATCCTCTCCCTAATATGACAATTTGTTTTTTTAAAAAAAAGTTTTGATAAGAGTGGTAGATATTCCAGTTGTAGCTTCACTCTTGGTACTGGGTCAAGTTCAAAGTACAACCATGAAGCAACAAATCATTCTACGTACTGTCCCCAGCATGGGCTTTCTTCTCCAGAAGTATCCCATCACACGGCTTTTTATGGCCTTAGTTTAGTACTATTTGCTTTCAGTTAACTGGTCTTCTCTGTGCAGCCTTGTTTTCTCTGAAATGCCCAGACAGACTGACCAAAGTTTTAAATCCATTTATCTAATCCTGTGGGCTCCATTTGCCACATCAGTAACAGCATTAGCCCGGGACATTTTGTGGGATGGGTAATATCCTTGGAATTGTCTCACAGTCCTTGGGAGAGTTCACATACTGCCTGGATGTTCCAGTATGTCTCTGAATGTGTTTGTATTTATTTTCACATTAGTCAATGTGTGTGCTTGTTTTGCTAACATACCCATTTATCTCAGGAAATATATTGTGTGCAGGTTTTTGGTTTTTATGCTATATGCCGGCAATACTGTTGTAAAGCCAGTTTTCTTTTTTTTTTTTTTTTGTTTGACTCGCATACATTCAATCCTTTTTACTTGAAGAAAACTTCAACTGTTTGTTGATCATCTTGTGTTTTTTTTTTTTTCTTTTCTTTTCTTTTTTTTTTTCTCTTCATGTCATTCATTGCAAATACTGAAGCTCGTCAGTAAAATAAACCAGAGAGCATCGCTCTGTGGGGGAGGTGCTGTGCTGGGCTGCTGGGCCTTGAGGCGAATGGGTAGAGGTGGAACAGGCTGACACATGGCAGGGACATTTCTCTGAGGGCTGTGTAATAGACATCTTGAAGTCCAACAAAGGATTATTCTGAAATAGAATCATAGAATGGTTTGGTTTGGAAGGGACTTTAAAGATCACCCAGTTCCACCCCCCCCTCCAATGGGCAGGGATACCACAGCCTGGTCTTGAACACCTTCAGGGATCCACTTATGCAAACAAGTACATGTTGTGTATTCTGCATCTTGAAGCAGCTTCACCTGGAGGAGAACCTGATTTCTATGTGGTGTCCTAGTTTGCTAATGTGTGGCAACTCTACTTAATCTCAAATACTGAAACGACAATGTTTGGTTTGATTAAACAGCAGAGAGCTAAAGGTCAGAAATATGAAATAGTGAATAATAGAATACATGTATTCTTTTTCCTAATAAGAAATTCCCACAAGTAATGTTACAGCATTTGTTCCTTAGTACTTACATGTTTCTCCTTTACATATATATAAAAATATAAATAATTTTTATGTACACATTCATATTTTTCTGAGCAAATGTCAGTTAACAAGAAAATGGCCTTGAGTTGCACCAGGGAAGGTTTAGGTTGGATATTAGGAAAAAATTCTTCCCTGAAAGGGTTGTGCGGCATTGGAACAGGCTTCCCAGGGGAGTGGTGGAGTCATCATCCTTGGAGGTATTCAGAAGACATGTGGATGGTGGTGCTTAGGGATATGTTTCAGTGGTAGGCATGGAACTGCTAGGTTAACAGTTGGACTTGATGACCTGGGAGGTCATTTCCAACCTGAATGGTTCTATGATTCTGTGAATCATTTGAATCATTGTAGATCCAGGCAAATAGAAATGAAACGTTGTCCAAATTGGAAATTGCCCTAGAAATGGCAACATTCAGAAAACTTGATGTTAAAGGAAACGCAGTGCTAACTACAAGGATGATGCCACACAGAGTATATAGTCAGCATTAGGGTCATCATAAGTTGCTGCCCTTCAGTGTTTCATCAACTTTTTTGTGTCATCTTTGTGAGCATGGCAAGAATGCTGGATGGGTGGCTTGCACTTTAGAGGCAACTGAGCAGATGAAGGTCTCATATGTAGAAGCCCTCTGCTGGGAAATCTTCTGCTCTATGTTATAATAATCCTGCAGGAAATGATGGAAAATTGTTCTTGTAATACAATAGCATAGGTGAAAGGAGAAGGAAAAGAAGAAGGAAAAGATGAAAACATGACTGTGGTGTTCTGGCGTGGTTTGTTCTGCACACTGGGGCAACCATCTAACAAAGCTCAAATATATGGGATGTCCCCAAGTGAGAGCTATAATGATAGCATATAGGTGTGAGCTGAGGTATAATGGTACATAGGTGTGAGCTGAAGAGGAAGAGTCAAGAAATGGTCAACTAAGCAAAGAAGGAAAGGTGGAAAAATAGAGAAGTCCTGGGATACAACAAGAACGGAAAAACAGTCTTGTCCTAAAAATTTTGGGATTAAATAATTAAACTACCACTGTAGAAATTGTATGGTTTTGGTCTCTTTCCAAGTGTTTGCTGGGATTTTCCTCAAAAATATTATAAAAGCCAGAACTAGTCATTTGCAATATGTAGTTTAACTTAGATGTTAGATCTACGTTTATTAGCAAATCGTGTTACCTCACATCAAGGTTTCCCATTAGATATACTGATGTTTGATTAGTGAAAGCAGCTTAATTAGATAATTGCAAAGGTATGCATGTGCATTATTCTGATTTAAGAAACTGTTACTTGGATTTAGTGCTTATGCTCTTGTTTAGCGCATCAGCAAGCTGTGTAGCTTTAGGCGAGGTTGCTGTTAGAAATTGATTTATTTAAGGTAGTGCAACTCCTGGCTTAATTTCAGGCTAATTTTGTTTTAACTGGAATTGATTGAGAAGCTACTTAAGATAAGCTGATATAAATGACGGTTAAGCAAAAGATGTGCAGAGAGATTTAGAGTCTTCTAACAAAAATAGGTTAGCGCACACATTTACATGGTCCGTCCTTCTCTAGTAGTTACCTGAAATTTGATTAGTGTCAGCAAACCAAAATAAATTGTATTAAATGTGTCCACACAGGGCACAGGTGCATGGCTGAATTGCTTTGTATGTGCTGAAGCTGCTTGCAGTGGTTTAATACAGGTTGCTGTTGTTCTCCTAGAGCTTAGCTATGCACCCGAGTTACTGCAGCCCCAGAGGCTGTTGTGAAGAGGAAAGGCAAGGATCTGATGTACATGTAGCCCATAGCAAATGATGACAGAAGCTTACACTGGTGCATTTTACAATCTCCTTTTTAAGCCAGGGGAAGTACATGCACAAATGCAGTTACTATTACTCATGATAACCTCTTACAGTGTGTTGTGTTTGAATTCTATTGTCTACTTCTAAATGTAGCCTTAGCCAAACATAAAAATAAGCGAGGATTTTGAGATGAGCTTTTAAAAGACTTTAAAAAAAATGTTTTGTGAGTAGTCCTTGGTATGTGTCCATTAGGAGTATGTTTCAGTTGCCACAAAGGAGGAATTATCTGATGTTATTGCTAGCTATAAAAATGCAAAGCTATAGACTGAAGTGTGAAGATACAGCTAAGAAAAATATTGATATGCAACAGATTGCATAGAAATTACTGAAAGAAAAAAAAAAAAAAAAAGACACCTTTGCCAGTTACAGCAGTGTAATTCAGTGAAATGTAGGAGCCACCATGCAGAATGGATGGGGATAAGTTGTTTTCTCGTCCAGTCCCCTCTTTCTGATAGTGATCGGTATGAGGTTCTTGTTTTCGAGAGACAAGCCATAAAAGTTAGAGGAAAATAAGTAGTAACCTTTCTGGTTTTGTGTTAGAGTAAACAAACCGAAGCTCCCCCCTCACTGCAGGAGAGATCCCGTGCCCTGTAGCACGGTGGTTCACTCCCTCCTTGTGACTCCGGGGGCCCTTGTTGTGTGCAGCACTCGTACTTGCGTCCTTCTGAACTGATCCCATTTTGGCATTTTTTTTCTTTTGTTTACTATGTGATGATGCAAATGTGTTTCTTTATTTTCAAGGCCTGTTCAAGAATTTCCTGTCTGTGCTTTGTTGCTTGAAAGAATGAAGACCTTATCGCCGGGCTGTAGAAATGGGCACGCAGGGGTCCCAAGAGGTCTTTCCCCAGAGGCAAGATCAGCCTTATCTACCTTTTCCATGCTGACTGGTTATCTATCATTTATAATGTGATCGTGTTCCCATTCACTGGTGTCACCATTGGAAACAACCTTTGAAATTTTCCAGAGGAGAGGGGTTGCCCCCCCCTTCCTCCCCCTCCTCCTCGTTATGTTTTCTGTTCTCTTCATCTGTTCCTGAACTAAATCTCTGCTTTGGGAGCTTATTCTTCATTTTGGATCTCTTGTATTCAGAGTTGGCCCCCGTTTTCCACATGAGAGCAAAAGGCTGACCTGTGTAATAGCCCTTCAATAACTTCTCAGTGATTTCATGTATTCTTTTTGCCAGTCTTGAGCATATATATAACTAGAGAAAGTCTATAGATAAAGCCAGCCCCCTACTAACCTGTTTTCACTACTCAACATTCCTGCAGTCAAAATCGGGCTAGGTAGAAGCAAATCTAACTCCAATTTATTTTAATGGGAATTCAGGATTTTTAGATCGTGTCTGATTACAAATGCTCTGGATACTAATTTGCTGTAAATTTATTTTTGTTTTGCGTAACCCCCGAACGTTTTAATCTGCTACTTAAAACTGCTGCTGCCTGCTGCTAACAATTAGGAAGCCAGCTTGTTACTCCCAGGTTTTCACCACCAAACCTGGCAGTGTTTGACTGGCCCTCTTCTGTCTCCTCTCTGGGAGCCCGTCTCCAAAGAGCCAACATTAAATTTAGTGAGCGTGAAGACTGAATAATCATATGGATTCCTAATATCTCATCCAGGCACCTCTGCTGTTGCTTGAGTTGGAACCATTTCAAGATAGCTTATAAAACTAAGTTATTTTAGTAATCTAGAATTCGTGGAAGATTTGGCTATGAAAATATCAGAGTAGCTTCCTTTTCCCTTTCCTTTTCCCTTTCCTTTTCCCTTTCCTTTTCCCTTTCCTTTTCCCTTTCCTTTTCCCTTTCCTTTTCCCTTTCCTTTTCCCTTTCCTTTTCCCTTTCCTTTTCCCTTTCCTTTTCCCTTTCCTTTTCCCTTTCCTTTTCCCTTTCCTTTTCCCTTTCCTTTTCCCTTTCCTTTTCCCTTTC
>NC_048893.1:92822829-92920399 GCF_011077185.1 Oxyura jamaicensis
CAGACCATCGCTATCCAGAATAGTGGGTTTTGCTCATATTCTTATTTGCAATTTATTGTTGCTGATGTGTTTGTTTCTCCTGATTTTATGTAAAATTTTTCACTGTTAAAACTCTGAGACAGAACCTTCTTAATTTCCTTTATTTCAAAGATAATACTGGTAGTGGCAGGGAAGATGCATTTACCCAGAACACCTCAGATGTTCTTTCACAAAATCTTCAAGCACTATTTGATATGCTCAGGCAAACCAAACGCCTCCTTCTAACACATCAGGGTAGAAACCTTGTTTGCCCATAAATACAGAAACCTTTCACTGTGGCTTTACAGGGCCTCACAAGTCTGAACATGTCAGGAGGTTTTATTATTGCTGTTGTTATTACTATTATTATTATTATTAAAATTGCGCTATAACTCTTCCGGAACCTAAAACGCGATCATTTTCTCCCGAAACCGATCGGGCAGCGCCACTGCGTGGCTCCCAGGCGCGCAGCCACCGCCTACGGCTGCCCCTGCTCTGTTGCAAGGGCTGCAGCCCGGCAGCCCCCGCAGCCTTCCCGTGTCCAGCCTGCTGGAAGCAGAGGAAGGAAACCTTTAAAATGCGCAGCGAGCCTCTTCAGGGTGTTTGAACCAGGTCTGATAAAAGAAAGTGCGCGTCCCCTCTGAACAGCATAGCGACGCTCTCCGGATCCGCTCCCTGTTTCTCATATTTGCCTCGTTTTTTTTTTTTTGTTTTTTTTTTTTTGGACCAGGAGTTTTCTGGCCGGGGAGCTGAGCATGACACGTTAATTTAATTGCAGGTTAATAATTAAGAAGATGCTGCCAAAGCCTTGGTGCCTCCCAGGAGCCCCAGCTGCCGTCCTCTGGCCTGGAAGCCCAAATGCTGCTCTGCAGGGAGCATGGCTACTCCCCTCCTGGACTGCTCTCCACCCAGAAGAATCATTTTTAAACACAGCACGGCATTTCCTCCCAAACTGAATTTCATGAATTTTCTACTTCTCTGTAATCCTTTGGCATTCCTGGATTCCATTTGCAACACAAACCAAGAAGTTTGGAGGAACATCAAAGGTTTTTTTTTTTTTTTTTTTTTTTTTTCTCCTAGAGATAGCAATGCATGCAGATGCACTTGCTCTGCAGCAGATCTTGCGTAGCCTAGAGAAAGTGAGTTTATTTCTGGAAACCTGATTTATGGAGCAGCAAATGGATGGATGGCTGATCCCCAGGGGAAAATGTAAATCAGCACTGACAAACACCTCGAAAGACCACCAAGTTCCAACCTGATGCTGCCAGGCTCATAACTGTATTAGCAAATATTTTATATAAGCCTAGCATGTGTGCTCCCTAATAACCATGTGGCTTTTAACAGCTTACATAATGTATATAAGCACTTCGTTAAGATCTGGTGTATTACGCTATATCAAAGTGTTGGATGAGAAACTGGCAATAGGTCATCCAAAATTATGCAGTTTCACATGAAAGGATTTTGCCCTTTTATGGCAAAGGTAGAAACTCTCTGGGTGGTGGTGGTGTGTGTTTTGTTCTCAAAATATCCGATTCTCCACACACGTGTGCTCTGCTGACAGCACAGCTGTAATTATCCATGTGAGAAGCACCTGCTTCTGCTTGTTTTTAGTGTCTTAATTAAGCATATTTGGCCTACGAGGCAAGGGCAGAGTGGTTGAATGGGCACATGGCTGCAGCTGATATATGCAGGCAGAAGTGATACATGGCAGGCAACATATCTTAATATGGTCCATCACCCTTTGTCATGTTGTAAGCAGAGACTCCCCTGTCCCACGATACAGAGTGCTTTGCACAGGAAATATTTGTGCTGTCTCAGTCCATTATGTGTTTGTGCTCCTCTTCAGTTGAACTCTAATGCTGACCCCGCTCAGGGTGTGTTGCTTGTTTTGGAAATACTTGTGATATCCCTTGAATGTTTATTTTCCACCCCAACATGCTGCTACATTCTTGCAAGCTTTCTCTGGCTGCAATGCAATGTTTGGCCAGGAAACAGAGAATACAAATGAAAAACAGTGCCCCGGTCTTAGGGAAATGTAGTGAACCTACAACAGAAAATGTTTGATTGGAAAAAAGGCTATGATTTCCAAAGAAATAACAAACAAACAGCTGGTCAGCACCCCTGTAAGATCATCAACTTCAAATGTGTATTTCCTGGGCAGATCAAAATATTTTGTTTAGTTCTCCTCCTCTGCCCTCACCAGGTAGGAGAAGCAGAGGGCAGGTCCAGTGATAATGTACCAAAGCAGATAATGACATGGTTAATAACTGTGGCAAGTATTTGTTGCAACAATTTGCATGGCCAACTGTCTTCACATTGCTTCCAGTGATGGATCCAGGCTGCCAGCTTTCTCCACCTATTTGTTGAAGACCAGCACTTAAACCAACAGCACACCCAGGGGCAGACTCAAAGGGCCAGCAGCAGGAAAACACTTTTCCTGTGCAGTGTTTTTCAGGAACCTAATGTCAATAGTGACATTGGGGTCACTTTTGCCAGGTTAGCAGAGTATTGGGAGCATTAATACAAGGCTTGTGTTTTCTGAAGCAAGGCCTCGAATGCTCAGCAGAGCAACAGAAGTTCTCAACATCTCTGTCAGAGAACATGAAAGCAGACCCCGGTGTCCATGAAGTCACAGCACTGTAGAGCCTCTGTATATGAACTAGGTGTGAACATGGCTAAGGCAACTGTAGGTACAGAGACAGACCCAAATTCATCAGCAGCTGCTTATATCACCACAGAGGGCTAGACAGAGGCCTGGCTTCACTGTCACTACCCAGAACGTGCTCAAAATTCAGGATCTCCATAACAGCTAACACTGCTCCCTTCAAACCACAATACAGCATGACATGTTACCTCAGAGCCACCCTGGGACCAGATCATCCCTTCTGCTAGACTACAGGATGATCCAGGGGTACAGCAGGGGATCGGGTTATCCACAAGTACAGCTTGCCGAGCTATATAATCTGGTACATTAAACTAAAACATTGTTGGATGGCACCAGATGTTTTGAATCCCACTCTGTGATCAAAAACAGAGGCAGGCAATTGTGTGACACAGATGAGAAAAGGAAGCTTGGGTAGGCATTTCATCATCTGGAGGCATGAGGAGTCCCAAATGGGGGTGGTGTAGGGGGCTGGCCTCAGTGGGGGAGTGGTTGGGGAGCTGGAGGAGACCAGTGCCTTGTTTACATGTTTGTATCCCAGAAATGCAAAGGCTTTGGAGCATAATGACCTCTCCTCTGTGCTTCTCCTGAGGGAAAACTTCTCCTTACCTACATGACAATACACTAAGGGGTGCACAGCAGCAAAACAGCTGAGTGCCAGATAGTAATAGACTGAGTCCTGCCCACCTGAAGAATGGCCCTGAAGATAATGCAGTACAGGAACTCTGAAAGCACACGGAATAGTGGGGGGACTGTGCTTGAGAAATCTCTAGTTCTTAACCAAAAATTCAACTTTTCATTGCCCTCAGAATAGTATGTGTGTGTTGTTTTGCTCGATTGACAGGGTGACTGAAACTCTGGTAGCACAACAAAGCCCAAATTTGTCTGTAAATCCCCATTTCAAAAGTTGGTTTCCCAGACTTCTGTAAAAAAAGAACAGCCCGGTTGTAAGAAAGTGAGCCAGATTCTTTCCTGGTTTATGAAGCAGTGAGGGAATTGATAACTAAATACCAGTGGCAGGCGCTGCAGTGCAGATGGTGCCTGAGCCTGAAAGACGGCGGCATGCCTGTTACACTCCAAGTGAAGCTGCTGAGCTGGCAGCCACCACAGCCATTATTTTATTGCTAAGCTAAGCAGATCAGACATGTAAGTTCACTGGGACCTAAAAATGGTTCATTTGTACTAAGATAAACTTCAGCGCGAACATTCAGTGACTAGCAGCACGTCTGCAGTTCACCCCCTTGTGGATGATGGATGGGAAACCAAATACATAGGAGGAGGAGACTAACGCAGAATAGAGAATTTGTCCTCAGGGTAGTGTTTGGAGAAACTTTTTTTCTATTATAAAGAGAAAATAGAAGGGGGCAGGATTGGCTTCTGCCTTGCAAGGCAAGGTAGCAAATCTGGCATTGTAGTCTTGTGAAAAGTCAACCCTGTGACCAGCAGCACGAAGCTGAAGTCCTTGAGCAGAGATCTGTATTGACAATATGAACACACAGAGTTGCTGTATGTTTGTGAATCAACTCATACATGTTGCAGTGTCTGTGGAGAACACAGGCAGGCAGTGAGACCGGCTGCAGTGCTACCTGGGCCTTCTCTCTCCATCGTGAAGCAGCGCAAATGAGCCTGTACCATGTTCTACGCGGGTACCAAATCTAGTTTGTGAAGTGAGTTGGCTTATTGTAATGGATCACTGCTTCTTGGAGTGAAAATGAAATAATCTGTAGGTGAGGATCTACATGTCCTCTGCTCTCCGCGCCACACAACAGTTGAGCACCTGACTGTATCTCTAGACGTCAGGCCTGTACAGCATCAGTTGAGCATAAGCCCTGAACAACCTGACACAAGCCATCTGCTCCTCCTCTGCTCGCTTTGCACAGCCAGCCAGGTCCTCTCCTTCCTGCTATCAGGATTGAGTGACAGCCAGCGAGCAATCCTCCGAGGCTCAGGCATTGCCACACCAAGCAACTGGACCTTCAGACTGGTGGAACCGGTGTGGAGATGACTTCTACTAGCATGCCAGTGGCCCAAACGCTCTCACTGGGGCAGTGGCGTGTAAAGGTAGCTGCAAAAAGGTATCAGTGCCATTGCAACTTCCTTTGTTATGAGGAAATTCAAGCCTGGATAGAAAGTTACTAGCAGGAGTTTAAACTCGCATTGCTGCATAAGCCAGCAAGGGTTTATGTTAAGCACTAATGACTTAAAAACACATTAAGCTAAGGATTTACATAGTAACATGTATAACAGACATGGGAAACCATTAGATTTCTGGATTGTCTGGGGAATGACTTTCTCACTCTCTGCATACTTTGTACTTAACAGAAACAGGTTATAATGGGTGCCCCAGCATGGTACTGTCACAAGCATGTGTAGTTTTTATTTGTCACAGAATCATCGGACCTGTGGTATTTCTCCTCTGACTGCAAGCATAACACCCCGCATTTGTACCTAAGCAGATTATTGTTCTGGTAAAGAATAGCACCCAATTTAAAGTTGGGCTCTGGGACACAGCTCTGCCTGTGTAACAGTAAGTTTAGGACAGATTTTCAGAGGCATGAAGGGGAGTGGAGTGGCAGGCGGATGCCCGGTGTCCCTTTGCACCCCTGGAGAGCATTCATATATTGTTCTGCCATTTGCCTACACACGTTCTCTCTGCATGTTCAAAGTTAAACCCAACGTTAGCAGAAAAAAAACAAACAAACAAAAAAAAAAAACTGCACATAATGACAAAAAATAAAAAATACAAAGTGCTTTGGGCATCTGATTAATATTCATTGTGAATATTGCTGAGGAATGAACATCCACTTTTAGTTTCTCTGGCTGGAGTTTTTTGGGGGTGGAGGGTGGATTTTCTTATGTCAAGACCTGCAACAGGCTGTAAGGTAAGACTGATTAAATCGTAATTTGTTAGTGACAGTTTCTTTAGGCTTTTGGTAGTAGCAGGACACTAGAAATACTGACAGAGCTTGTTCTTAGTTTCTTATGGATGCATTAAACTACATTTTCAGCCCTTGAGATCATAGGTCATAGCTCTGCTCCGCCAGCATCGGCTGATGACATCACTGACACCCAAACCAGAGCAAGGAACTGCTGAATGCACCAGCTGCTAATATCATCAGCGGCCAGGAGCCTGCAACTCCTGCTGTCTTCGCCTCTTGATAAAAGCCCAAAGTCAATTCAGAAGAAATGGTGCTAGAGAGTGTGAACAGGTGAGAGGGTAACCATTTAAATTGCTTACTTTAAAACTGTAGCAGAAGATATGCTTTCTGCAGGAACAAAATGTGAAATGAACAATCACATAATTGAAATCAATGTCTAGGCTTTTCAGTTACATATAAACTTAGCAACACATCTTGCCCAAAATTATTGTGATTACATCGTGTGTTTGTTACAAAAACATTCAGCCCACATTTCTAAAGTTTGTCAGGTTATTTATTTAAAGTATTTCTCTTGCAAATAAAATTTGGAAAACAACAGTGTAAGGCTTGTCTTGCTTTAGAAAGACTTTCAGTAACTTTGCTCTTCTTACTCATAACTTTTGTTCTTATCCATCATTTATTTAATGAGACAGTCTTTTTTATACGGTCCATTCTTGGACCTATTGTTCATTTATCTTTGTCTAAAAAGCTAAGTGCCTACAAAAGCAGCCTTCACTCATGCAGACAGGACGTCAGCATCTCTCTTGACTGCTTGACCTGGACTAATCTCATTTCCCACACGGGGTGGAGCACCCCAAGGAGTCTGTGCTTTTGGCCTACCCCAGCGTGAGGAAGGACGGTTTGGGGCAGATCCTGATGTCATTCTGGTTCACATCTGTGGAAAATGGCAGAGTAATGGCTTCACTATGAGGATTTTGTGAGGCTGCCAATGAACTACTTATGTGTTGTCTGGAAGACTCTGAAAGCTTGTATAATCCTTTACCAAGATACAAACTTCAGTTTGTCTGTGCAGCTTGCTTAATGCCTCTATTGACCTGTGTTTTAATATAAAGACATGAGTTACAAGGTGATAGGATTTGCCTGTTCCAAGCAAACAGGTTTGTTAAATCTACATGACCTCCTGTTCCAGAAGAAACCCTTTAAACAAAAGGCTGGCTTCTGCCAAGGTTTAAAAGAGAAGATTGCTTTTCAATTGACTGAGTTAACAGGAGTCCGTGACCAGCTGGTGGCAATGATCATACAGCCTGTGATAGGCTACAAAAGAGAAAGGCTTGCTCAAAAGAAACCTTTTGTTTTCCTTTCTTTCTCTTATTTATTTATTTCTAAACAGACTTTTGGTTGATGAGACTCATACCAGAACTTGATGAAAAGAGAATTTTCCTGGAAAGGTAAGGTACTGCTGAGTGGCTGTCAAAATATTTGCTGTTTTATACGTGAACTGTTTTTTTTTTTTTTTCCTTTGGGTTTATTTTAAGCAAAGGCAGTTTTATTCTCTGTCTTCTGTACTACTACAAACTTGCAAAAATTACTAGCATGTGTCTTCTTGCATCCTATTAATGAAGACCTTATCTTCAATAAACTCATGTTTCTGATATCATGCATAAAACCCCTAGTAAATTCCAGAAATACTGCTCCCCAGTTCTGTGGCCCTCAGCACTTCCTTGGTTCACTGGTGCAGGGATGTCAGCACCGTTGTTTGTGTGAGCTTCCCACCTAGTGCTGCGGTGGGCCTGCAGAAGAGGAGGCTTGAGAGAAGGATGAAGCTAATTCTGGGCCTGTATCTAGAAAGCAAAATAGGTGTCTTTTTGTAACCGCAGAGTCATGGTGTTAGAGTGGTTGTTGTTTCTCTTGTAAGCAGGTGATAAGAGGAAAGGGAAATACAGTTTATTAATAATAGGGAATAATAGCAATGTTGTGTGTGGAGCTGTTATGGCTTGAAAAAGCAAAGCAGGATTTTAGGGACTACTTCAAGGGCCTGTTTGGCTTCTGAGAGTACTTATCTATAGCAAGTCTGGTATGATAAGTTAGTCTGGCACTTTCAGTGTCTTCTATTACTTTTCTAATGGTGGATGCTCATAAACAACCTGAACTCCTTGTTTAAATTTGAGTTTATGTGCAAGAATTCTAGTACAAATACCAATGTTTGTAAGGCTGGCCATTGTGGGAGGGACGTGCCACTGACTTGAGCCAACTGTTCACAATTTCTCATCACTCTGTATGTCAAATGATGTTAAAATGTTTTAAAATGGTATTTTGGTGGTGGTGGTTTTTATATACAGTGTTTGTGTTTGGAAAGAAAGGGAATTGAAACTCTGTCAGATTAAATGGCTTGTGCTTTTTTAAATCTAGAGACTGAGGCAGAAAAAAGCAACATGGAATACTTTAATGTTATGCTTGTGTAGAAAGTGCTAACCTATGCCAACAGTATGTATTTAGAAGTATTTTTTGCATGTTTATCTTTCCCAAAATACACCTAAGTTTATTTTCTTGTTACTTCTTTTTTCCACTTCCCTAACTTCCAGAGATGCTACAAATTATATACATATATGTATATATATATATATAAAGAAAGCAATACAATTAACTCCTGAATTACATACAACTGTGTAGATTCTTAACCAGTTGGTTGATTCAATACAAATACATGTAAGAAACATGGTAAGAGCTCCTTTACTCAGAAACAGCTGATGATTTAGCTGCTTATATTCCTACTGAAATCCACCTATTCCATGTACGACCAGTGTAACAGTGGGGGCATACTCATTTGTGTACAGGAAGCATTGTTTTTGAAGCATGAACAGTAAACCCTATTCCTTTGAAGTTTTTGTAGGTAGTTTGGATGGAGGCTGCTGTAGATGCTCCTTTCAATTTCAAATGATGGCACATACGATAGAACATAGCACAGTGATAGTGCTTCTGTCTTGTTGACACTTCTGCTCCTATGTGACAGGTAATAAGCTGTCTAAAATGATAGCAGCCAAGGTCATTTAGCTCTAAAATGCTGCTGCAGGATTCTGGTCAGGAAAAGTGTGGGAGAAAATGGGAATTTCAGTGTTTCTGTTCTTATTTACTAAGTGATCCCTTATTTATCCCTTTGCTATTAGCTTTTACAATTTTCCTATCTATTTTTTTAGTACACAACTGTTGTTTCTGGCAGTCAAAATGTGAAATGCTCCCCACATCTGTGTGTTTGTTTGTTTTTTTTTAAATCATGAGGTTGCTGAGACAGCAAAATATTAAGCATGTGCATATGACTAATGACACTGAAGGACCCAACATCAGTGTGTTGTTGAGTGATAAGCAGGACTGGAATGTCTGAGAAAGCTTGGCCTCTCTTTCTTTGAAGATGACAACCCTAGAGCTAATCTTAAGCAACAGTAGTGAAGGTGTTCACACCCAGTCTAGCTAGTTACCTTCACCAGGAGACACACAGGCATTAAAGCATGTAAGCTAACCTTAGATCAGGCACATAAGCAGAAATCTGCTACAGTATAAATAAGAACCAATTTCATGGCTACATTTCATTTTCAGGGAAATCAGGACATGTAGACTTGTAACACTTGGTGCACAGGAGCTGAAGAAGCCCACAGCAGGTAGCAGCTGTTCCCGCTGTATAAACGCTGAACAGCCCTTCCTTAAATGATTATGCTTAAAAATGAAATTAAACATGTTTGATAAAGGAAAAAAAAGATATGAATTAATAAATGGATTTTTTTTCCATGTGTGCTTTTAAGCTGAGCTTAATTTCTTCAGGTAATATTAAAAAATTAGTAAATTCAAACATTTTTCCAGAGAACATGGATTCCTATTTGGATAGCACATTAATTTGAGCTCTTTTCTTTGATACTGAAGATCAACCATTTGACCACTAGAACCAGTCCAGCACAGTGAAAATGAACAAAGATAAACAAATGCAACTTAAAATGAGAAGAAAATTGCAAATGCTGCTTTATTTAATTCTTACAATAGGGAGGCACTTTTACAAAAAAAAAAAAAAAAAATACAGTGCAGAGGTTTCACTACAACTACAGTATCCTAAAATATTTCTGCATGAAAATAAAAAGAAATGATGTCTGTGTGGGAAACTTAAGTGATTTTTGTTTTCTTTAAGTCCAAGTCTATACCAATTATCCCACTTGAAAAGGATGTTTTTTTTTTGTTTGTTTTTCTTCTGTTCACACAGATTGATGCAAGTGTTCATAGTATTGCTGACACCTTACTCTGTTTCCTCTCAACCTACTTCTGTGTGCTTGTACAAGGCAAAGAAGCTGACTGAGGGCTTTGCAAAATTCCGTGCGTGCTGTTGAGGTACTATAAATGAAGTAGCTAAAGGTGTATTTTATGTCAAAATTCCCAATTCAGCTTCACCTTGAACAAAACCTGCTTATTTCAGTAGAGTTACTCTTTGCCTTAGGCTCAAATGATGCATGTGTTTGTGGGGATGGGAAGAGCATGGAGGGATGCTTTCCTTGTGGTCATTTCCCCTGCATGGAGTCTGGATAAATGAATGTGGGTGGTGTTTTTTTTTTTTTTTAATGCCATCCTAGAAAACGGAAGTAATTTGTTGGTAATTAGCCCCTGGCTGTCAGCTGTGTGGAACTCCTGCTGATAAGCAGCTAAATACCAACCCACGCTGGACAGACTTGGAGGCCATTCTAACGCTGGCTGATGTGAAAGTCAGAGCAAACTCTGTATTGTATTAAAGGGCACAAGTGGGAAGTGAAGTTAGCAATAACCTCACAGCAATAATGTTGAAAAATGGCCTCAGATTCTGCAGTACTGATGTACTAATGTTAGTACTCAGCCATGAAAGAAGCCTCGCTAATGTCACTATAGTATCTCTGGAGAAAGGCAATCCTCAAAATGACTATTGTCACAATCCATCCTTCTGTACATACATTTCCACTTGATTGTCTCGAGCAAAGAAAGCAAACCTCAGGTTGAAAATTCTGACAGATAGTCTCTCGCTGGTTGATGGATGGGGGTATATATTCATTGCTCACAGCAATTCTCTTGCTATTTATTTGTTTAGGGGTTATCAAAAGCACCAGGTGAGCTGCACAGGGGGGCTCCTGGTTGTGTGAAAGTGAGGTTGGAAGTGGAAAGAAGGCTCTAAGAATGATAAAGAAATACTAGAAATGCTTGAAGTGAACACCTGAGGAGAAAAATACTCTTCTAATCACCTGTGCTTTTAAACTTGGCTGAGCAGAATATGGCTTTACGTGCTGATGTTACTAGCAAAACTTTGGCTTTCAAGTAAGTCAGAAATAACTGCAACAGGGTTTGCAAATAAGTCTCTTCTGGGGGCTCTGAATGCGAGGTTAACCTAAGTAAAGGGAATATGATGGAACATTAGAGGGTCCTCCTTGAGGAGTGCCAAATTTGTCATAAATGGAATAAAAGTTTGCTGCAAGTTCTTAGCTTTATTTAGCAAATTCCAGTTTCATCTCCTGTGATGAAGACCAGAGCTCCTTCCCTCATGCAATTTTCTGTTTTCTAAAATTGCCTCGGCTGTATTTTAATCCACTTTGGAAGTAAATTACCTGATCTGATCCAGAACTCTGTTAACAGTCTAAAGCTGGGTTCCTATGACAGAAGAATTAAAGTCGGTACAGTATAACGAGCTATTTTCAAAAGTTCAACTACTTAAAAATATTTCAGTTTGGAAGTTGCTTTATCAGCATTGGTACAATATGTAAACATGTCCACAGAGAGCTTGGGCTCTGGATTCCAGGGCACCTTCTCCTTTACTGAAAGCACGTACTACAAAACCTGTAGAGATTTCTCTTTGTATATTACGTTTGGAAAAGTTTAAAGAGAATGGCTTTGTTTAAATTCAGATAGACTGCCAAAATTTGCAACTTCAACTCCGTGCTGGTATATGAAAATAAGATGTAAAACTTCTCTCTCCAAACTAAATACAACAAGGGCATATTCTGAGCATAGAAGATAATTCTGGCTTTAAGATTTATCACTGATGTGGATAAAAGAACACATTGTGGAATTTTGATCTTGATTATGTCTCTTTACAGCTGAAAAGAGAGATTTTTTCACCCACATTCTATATAAAAGGGAGAAAAACATGCCGTTGATTATTTTCCTGGCACATCTTGAATAAAATAGTACAGGCTTCATTATGACATGAGACTAATTATGCAAATTATATCTGAAAGGAAAAAAAGTTAAATTAAGAACTGAATGGCTACTCCATAATCAGTGGGCACGAGTGAGATCTAATGGAATTGTGTTTAAAATCGGCTTCATCCAGATCCAGCTGTCTGCTGTTGACCTTCACCTCCATGCAGCCGTTATAAAAAGCAGTTACTAATGTTGCACCCAGAGGAACATCTGCACAGAAACACATTCAATTTATTAGACCGAGGCATGCAACATCTTATATATTTTTCAGATTAGCAAAATCATGGGGAATGCTCCATTCCCCCTGCATTAGTTGTCCATGGGAGAAAACACCAATTTGGCAGGAAACTTTTAACTAAGTCCTTCTCCCTTCTGTTTAAGATTCTTTGAGATAAAGTCAGCAAAGTTGAGAAAGGTCGATAACATTTGAAATATGCATTATAAGTCTTCTCCCATCCAGAAACCAAAAAAAAAACCTGTAGATAAGTGTTTCTCAGCAGCATTTCCTGCTTTAACTATAGTGAACTAATACTGTGTTTCCTGGAGTGCACTGTTCTTCTCCTGACCTACAAACAGATGTTTATGGGTTTAGAGGTCACTGAAAGAACCATGTTACTTTTGCCAGAAAACTACTCTGGATTCAAATCTGTAAGTTCTCAAAAAGGGCACCCCTGGGAACTGCACACATTTTATTGCTTCCTTACTGCTTCTTCCAAGTGAAATGTCTGTGAGAGACCCACTTTATCTGTTGCTCATTTAGCTATTCTTTAGGTCATGGTAACATCATATCATTGATGTGCTTCCAGCACACAGTATGTTAAACACAGAACCAAGCAGGCTTTGCTGTGAGGCCGTAGGGTACAACCACATTACAAAGCAGACTGAAGGAGATTTGAGTACCTTCAGCAACCAGAATGAGGATACCTAGAAGCTGATAGCAAGAGCATCATCTTTTTGTCAGGTGAATCATTCTTTCTCGCCTAAAGATTGCCATGATGGTCTGGGGAACGTGAAACGTTGCTTCCTTGTGTTTTTTGCTGTTGCTGCAACCTCAGGTACCGCACAAACAGTCCTCTAGAACTGCATCCTTCTGCTCTTTTGGCTTCAGGGATAACATGTGGCTGTCACAGAACCATGCAACACTCACTTAGCCTGCGCTGACTGTGTTGAATTAATTAGCAAAAAGGAATACTTCCAGCATTGTTACAAATTTAAAGAAATGTGTGTCAAAAACAGGCAGTTCTGTTTTTCATGAAAAACAGACATTTTTGTGAGGTGCCTCTTAACCATACAGTTCTGTGCACTTAGCTCAGCGTGGGAATCCTTACCTACTTTTTTATACTGCTCAATAATCCAAGAGGCTTTTTAGAGATGAGTTAGAACAAATAAATGAGTTGAGGTAGTCTTAAAGTCGCTTTTCTATGTGACTTTTTTCTCTTTGGCAACAGAGATCGTTGCAGAAGAGGCTCCTGTGTATAAAGTGTGTGTGTTGTTGTGAGGATTTTTTTTTTACTTCTAAGTAGATACTGGATTTACATACAGTTTTTTTATTATTATTATTAATGGTCTTAACTCTTAAGGCATCAGTGTTAGCAAGGTACTAGGAAGAATGACAAATATCGCAGTGGTGATGAGTGCTAAGAAATGACCAGAGTCATAGTCAAGTTACTATGGCTCAATTAATCTACTGACTCACCTCTACTAAGTAAACATAGCCTTCAACTCTCTTGTAATGCCTGCTCACTTTGAAAAAAACACACTTACCTGTATCTGACAGTACTGTATCATACCGTTAGCATATTCTCATTCTACTTCTTCACTTGGAATTGAACTTACCTGGTTGGTTGGTTTACAAGACATTGCGCATCCAGTCAAAAATGAAATTAGAGGAAAAACTGGCATATTTAGGGACTGAATCTTTATATCCTTGACTATCACTATTTAAAGGCTTGTAGAGAAGTCAGTATCAATCTCAGCATATGTGCCTGGATGCAGAGGCAACTACCACTTCAGACTGAAGCTGTGGTACCTACTGTGTCACCCTAAATATCTTGATTTTATTCTGACAAGAAATAAGTCTAGAGGGTGGAATCACAATTCCACCTTCCCCAGTGGATGCTACCTTGGAAGAAATGCCTAAAGAGATCATCTCCAAAGGATACGCAGTTTTTTATCTCTTTCTGCTCCTGTGTTTTCTTCTCCTGCAGAAGAAACACACTGCAGATAAAGAAGAAAGACTGGCTTTATCTGGGGGCAGCGCTATGACAATGCGGCCTAGAAGTAAAATGGATGTTAATTCAAGACTGTTTCTCAAAATGTTAAGGGTTTCCCTAGGAATTTTGACTTTAAAAGGTTTGCTAGTACAAACATCACCTTGTACCCATGGTGTCTCTGCTCTACTGATTTTCAAGTTTGGGGATCTCAGTCTTTGAAATTTTTTTGTCTGTGGCAATGTCATTTTTCTGCATGGTTCACACTGAGGTCAAACTATTTCACAGATGTGAACACTTCCTGTACACAATTCCTGTTTGTACTTGTCTTAAGACTGGGTATTTGCTTGCAGCTTATTTTAAACAAAATGTTATTTGCTCTTTTAACATATTTTCTGTCTCATGAAGGTTGTCAGTCATCTATTGCCCAGAGTGTAATTGTTGAAACTGTATTTCTGACTTTTCCTACTCCATTTCTGACACTTAATTTTCTCATTAATTTCAGTTTTCTTACATACTTGATAGTTTCTAAAATGTGCCAGCTGGTGGCATTTCAGAAAACACAATGGCCACTTGTTGCCAGCTCAATAAACCAAAATGTGTTGCAAATCCAAACCTGTTGAGAGAGACTCATGCCACTTAATAGGCCTAATGATATTCCTATTGAAAAGCAGGCTTGCTCAAAAGCTGCATAGACTGGATGAAACAAGGAACGTTTGGGGAAAAAGTGTTTCTTATACAGTTGTAGGTTTTGTCTAGCTTGTGTAAGGCTGAATGTAATCAGGCTTATAAAAATGAATGAAAAGAAATGTAATTCACCTGGCAGGCCACCCAAGTAGGTAACAACGTCTGTCATCATCGCTTGATGCAGGATAGATAGCTGCTCTGAATTGCTTTGGTCTGTACGTGAATCAACGGACAGTTCAAGCTGCTGCTTGGTTACTACAAGTCCAACCAGCACTTTTCTGGGTGTACATAACTTCTTTGATTCCAGACGTGTAACAGTGATATTTCCAATGGTCACAATGATTTCCTAAACAGAAGAATGTGGAGTCACTAAAGATGCCACATGTAACTTTAACACAAAATTATACTTAATTTCAATGCATTTTATACTTGAAAGTAGGAAGAAAAGGAATGTTAGAGCTGTGTTTTAAAATTGTTACCTTAAGTTGGAAAAGATATTGAAGTTGATAGTTGCTGTATAACCATCACCTTTGTAAATAAAGCCATTCATTTGTACTCTGAAAATTTTAAGTGAGAATATTCTCTGTGGGGGGGAAAAAAAATCCTTTGGCTATGGTTCTGAGGTGAAATCCTGTTTCTTTTAAAGGGAGTACTGCTACAGCTTCAAAGGTAACCCAGTTCTCATTGTACATTCTTATTTCAGGCAGGTGCATGGATTAGTTATGATGCACTATCATGATCTATCTTGGGACACCTGATGTAAACATGTAAATAGGAACTTAAGGACAAAAAGATCTGTTTATAAATTGAAACTAACATGTTGCTATTGCTATAATAGCATGACTACTGTCATATTCCCTTTTCTGCTTTGTGCATTTGGAAGGAAAGGCTAGAGAGACAAGACATAATGGATACTACCTAATGTAAGAATAGTTGTGGCTGGTCCCTGCTGTAGCAATCATTAATAGTAATATACTTTCTGCACATCACCATATGATCTAAGTGCCATGCAAAATATTAATTCAGCCTTCCAGCTCCACTGCATGTAAGCTGTAAGTAACTTCTTTTCAGTTTGACTTTTTTTCAAAAGCAGAGTAGCGAGTTAAGTGAGACAAAGATGAGAGGTATGATTTATGAGATGATGCTCCAGCCCTGAGCTGCTATAATTTTAAGATCACCTGTGAGTCAGAAGAGTTAGAGTCCACTATGGACAAAGCAAGAGGCACTGTTTCATTAGAAACCAGGGCAAACAAAACACCAGTGTCTGTGGATGGGCGAATAGTCATAGTCACATTTACTAGCCAATCTTCAGCACTGTCAAGATTATCTGTTTTAAAAGAAAAGATGGAAATTAATAAATCTATCTGCTAATGAAAAATTAATATGGTGTTAAAATAGTACTTCATCTGCTCCTATTGTGGAAAAAATAGTACTCCAGAAAAAAAACGAATTTCAGAACTTTAAGATTAGACTTACAGTTCTTTCTAAAAACAGAACAAAAAATACCACTTAAATCCTGCATCTTTCCTAATCTTTTTTTATTGAACACTTTTTTTTTTTGCTGCTTTCTCTGGTCCAATGTGGAACAGGTGCCACATTCATGAAAGGTCAGTTTAAGATTAAACCTGGAAAGACTACTTTACTCATAAATTGCTGCCACTGAGTAGAAGATTGGCAGTTCTGACACATTTTTACATTCCAAAGCAGTTCCACTGTCAAAATGGGAATACACAGATGGGTAAAACAAATATGCAGATGATGCAAATATAACTTCAGATGATGCGTTCATAGTCAAGCTAATACAAAAATTACTGTTTCAAGTGCTATTTGTCATTTTTTAAAATCTTTTCTTCCAGCATCTGCCCTTCCCTTCCCCAGTCTCATCTAAACTGATTTCTAGTAGTTTTTTCGGGAAGCAGAAATCCTAGCACATGAATTGAGGTCATATTCAGATTTGGGGTGGAGGATGGGATGGGAACAGAAAGATGCAGGAGTGATGAAAGCATGGTGGTAGCCCCAAAGAAATAGGTCAGGAGACATGGCAGCATGGTGTTAGTGAATGAATGGGAGGAAAGATGAGTAAACATCAGTGGCATAGACACCTCTCATATGAGTTCGTTGGAAACATAGGGTATAAAAAGCTGCAGAAATCCTTTGAAGTGGGCTACGGAAATTAAAGAAAAGGCCTTGGAAAAAAAATTAAGTCCTGGGATAGAAAGGATTGATGATCAGACAGGGACTGAAGGGTAGGATAGCATATGAGATATTAAAGTATGTAATGACAACAAGATTTGATGCTCAAAGAGATGCCTTGCTTCAGGCTCTCAAGTGTACAGAGGGGGATCCTGGATTGCAAAACTTGAAATTAGGGCAGAAAGTTCTGGGTTCAGGAAGGAGCAAGATGTACACCCAAAACCTCTAGATATGATGTTCATTTAGAAACAAAACTACATACCTAAAACTATCAGTGATTTTTTTTCCCCATCCCCAGTGTTCTTTTTCTGTCAGTAATACTATAGCTTTCTTCACTGATAAATGAGGGGCAGAATTACATCTTCTTACAGTGAACATGTTCAGTAGTCCCCACATTTTGCAAATGAAGAATATTCTTCCTAACCTAAAGCACTTCAGAAATTAAATGGACAACACCAATGGTATCAAGAATCCTCATGCAAGCAGATTTCTCTCAGAAGTTACACTAATCACTGCTGGATGAATTGGTATATAGCTTAGTGTTTTTTTTTTTTTTTTTTTTCTTGACATTGAACAATTCCATCACCATTGCAGCAAAAGGTATAGGAATAGACAGAAGAATACTTACTATAGTTTATTTGAAAATTTGCCATTCCAGTGCCAGGGTAGAAGGATCCTCTTTCAACTGTTACTAAACAGTGTTTGCTTTGTTTTTCTTGAATAACTTCTTTTACACCTGAGTGTCCTTGATTCATCAGGTTCCAGGCACGGATGCACCCATCTAGGCGAGGGTTTATCTGTAGAAGAATTACAGTACTCGGTGTTTGGGTTCAAAGTTCAAACTTCAAACATATTAGTAATGAGGAGTGACTTTACATATGAACTTACAGCCAATAAAATAGCCCTATCGATGCTATAGGTTACCATGTTACAGAACTGAGGCTAGGAAAAAACAAATAGCATGCATTTAGTACCTCAGCCTCCAAAAGGCTCTCCTGATTTAATATTATTTCCATTTTGAAGTTACAGATCTGTACAAAATAAATTGCTTCAGTTTTAAAGCTCACGATGTCCTTTCATTTAGATCACCGCAGCTTTCCTATGCCTGTAGGACAATGATAATTAGTGCTGCTCCTTGTTCAAGGTTTTTATCTTCTATTTGTATGAAAGCATCAAGAAATTCCTGAAATTATATTAGGTAGGGATGTTATTGTATTGCTTCATGCTTTTTCGCTCTGCTTCAGTTTTGAGGAAAAATTAAGTTTATTTTTTTTTTTAAAAAGCACAGTCTCTAGTGTACAGTTACTTTTGGCTTCTCTGTTTAGAGTGTCACTTTGAGTGTTTCTGGACTGAGAAGCAGGTAGTTGTTTGTACTCATCCTCATCAAAAGACAGAGCTGATGAGAGTGGAAGACTGAGTAAATCATTGGCCTTGACTAGCTTCAGCTATTGAAAAACCTAGTAAAAATGAAACCTTATTGTGCTGCCTGCACAGTGATTTCCATACCCATTCAGGGCATAGCAAAAGCTAGCACCAGACACATGAATTGCTCTGAAATGCTCTTGGAGCAGAAGTGGTGGTGATGCAGGGAATCTTAAATCTATCTCAATAAACAAGCAATAGAATCCTAAAAGATTAGTCCTTAAGAACTGTGTTTTTCTAACTGAGACCTAACTGAGGATAGTGTACAGAGCTTTCTGCATATTTACTTTCAAAACAGTGGTTAATAACTCCGTTTTCATTTTCTAAATTGATTCTAAGCTGCTACTGTGTCCTGTGGGACTGCTAAAGAAACAATACAAAAATAGTAAGTCTTAATCAACATTACTTTTTTAGTTACCTGTTTAATTAGAGTGTCGCCCACTTTGCGAGGCAATCCTGCAATGTACACCTTAGTTTCCAAGAAACCATGTGACTGTTTGAAGAGAGTTCCCGGGCTGTTAATGTTCATCACTGCTTCTTTAGCTATTTTTACACTGATGCTGTGCTCAAGTTCTTCAACCGATATCTAGAATTAAATATAAATGTTTATGTATACACACACACACAATTAGGATACTCTTAAATGCTCATTTTATATACCTGTATGAAAGTATTACTTCTGTACCTCTAAGTATTTGACTTGTAAAATAGTTTTAATATATTCAGTACTTACAGCACATTTAAACTTGAATCATAGCCACTGTCCATTTCCATTGACACCGCCTAGGAGGATGACCTGGGTGTTTTTATTCCCACCCTACCCTCAGGAAAACACATGCAGCTGATTAGTCAGTCTGCTTTATGCCCTATTGAGCTTGCAAGAAGCTCATTTCTACAATTGTTCTACATCCCATCTATGTCTGGCAGTTCATGTCGCTGTAACCTGCTACACAGGATTGAATCTTCAGATGGGACAGGGACAAAGTAGGTTTAACACGTGTTCCTGCTATTGTGAGGCATAGAAGTGGATTTTTAATCTCATGCAAGTTGTACTAAACTGAAAAAGGTCTATGCAGAATTCTAGCTTCTCTTGGCCCCCTTTAAAAACAAACTTACTGGTATTAATAATATGGTATCGTTTATAGATGGTATAACAGAGCAAGGCCTTTCACCTTAGGTATGCAAGCTCGAAGAACAAGCTGGGCTTCTGGTCTACCAAAAGTAAATCTTGCTTCCTAGGCGACGTGTCTTATTGTTCAGCTCACCCCGCAATCATACTTGCTAATGATCTGCTGCTTCCCTTTTCATGATTACAAAGAATAATTCTTATGCTGCCAGGTAGTGCTAATTCTCATTATCAATGACGAACAAATGCCATGATTTCCCAGCTGTAAGGAATCCTCACACATTTCTTAGTTGATATTTAAATCTGGAATTTGAGAGCATCATTTTAAACCTTTAGAATAGTTGCTTAGTTTCTGCATATGGTACAGAATGTTCCCATAGGGGATTAAAGGGAGGAGAGGAGAGAGGTAAACCCAGCTTACTATATGCCACAGGCCATCATTAATGGCTTTTCCTCCACTGGTGACTTTTGTTCCAAATTCATTCCTGAATTGAATTTCAATTTTTCCATCACGAAGAGCAAGCAAGATCCATGCTGTGCTGTCAAGGGACTCCGCATATAGTATAACTCCCTCTGCATCATACGTCCGGAAATCAAATTCTGCTGAAAATCTGAGTTGTGAAGAAGGAATCTTATTAATAAAGACAGGAAACCTAGGTACTGAAGAGCCTGTGAAAACCTATTAATAAGGTTTAGGGAAAAAAAAAAAGTTAATAGATATTAACCTTTTGGTAACTCTGTTTCTGAGCAGTTGTGATATTTGCTTGCTATTAGTCGAATGCAGAATCTAATGTTGTTCATTTGAGCTTAATGCGTGGAGCTGGGATTTGAAAGAGCTTTGGTTCAGTTCCCAAATCTGTTATGAGCTTTGCCTGTGAAGGATATCACAACCACTTTAGTAAGAGGACATAGATAATATCCTTACTGCATTGCATGGAGATGTGATGTGGGGAAAAATACATGATCTATGGCGTGCTTTACCACAACAGGGCTGCCAAGTGCTGTCCTACAACAATTATGACCTAGCAATTTGCTACAGTTACTGATGACTTTGATAGAGCACTCTTTAATTTGAGAACTTGTTTTCTGGACCTCGGCAGTTGGTTAAACATATGCATAGCACAATTATGATTTATTTACAGTACAGGCTAGAGTAGTAGAGAGTGTAAGTACAGTGAGAACAACCCTCCTCTCCTAGAACTTCTGGGCTAGATAAAACAGATTTAGCATGAAAGGAAAAAACAATGCACACAGAAGTAAGAATTTGCTGAAGACAACAAAAGAAACAAGTAATGGGGCTGTAATTGAGAACTTGATTCGATTTAACTCCCTGTCTTGCTCTTTGTCCGCTAGATGTCAGTCTCTTGCACAGACATACAGAATATCATTCTGTATTTACACGGACACTATTAAGATAGCGTCAAACATTTATCATCTTCGAAAGGTCTTTCAGGAGAGCATTAATGCTAGGTCAACTTGGAAAAATGGCAGAGGAAAAAGTTCTCACTATTTATGTCTTTCTGCAAGGTTCTGAGTCTCTGGGGATCACCAGCTCAATGGCTGTTGCTGCTGTTACTCTTGAAATTGTTCAGTCAGTATGTCAAGGAATGCTGCAATTTCAGCTGCCACTGTGAAGAAGTCCAAGAGTAATAAAGAGGTCACTACCTTTGTCAATTGTTCTGACAGCTGTAAGGGAAATCACACAGATGGTGCTGTAGACAAGGTACTGCACTTTATCAGTGTCCTTGGAACGCTGTGTGAGAGGAAGAACAGGATGGGGGGAGCCTTGGCCTGGCTTTGTTTCTCAGCATTGTCTGTATAGCAGGAGGCAGTTTCTACCCAAAGCAGAAAGTAGAACCACTAACAAACCTAAAGCCATACCCATAGATGAGAATAGAAGCTATACAGTAACTTTTTCTTCTATCATATCTGAATTTCACACTGAGAATTCTTAATGTCTTCTTGTATCTGTATCACTGACTTCCATCTTCCCTACCAACAGCATCCGTAACCAGGTCTGTAATGGCTGGAAGGCTCCAACTTGTTTAGTCGTAGATACGATCACACCATGTGCCAGTGGTGCATGTCTGCCCCAGCTGTGCGCTGTTCCCTGGCTGGGACACAGCTGCTAGTGGCTCCTACCTGCTTCTGAGGTGTCTGGAGGAAACTTGCTGACCTCTTAGTTTTGCCACATAAGAAAGTTGCTGTCTACACTGATGAGGTGTCTCAGGGACACAGTACAATCAATAAGAGATTCTGTAAACCAACTCCAGACACATTACTCTTCCTGTCCGCTTTCAAATGGCTCTGCACTTCCTTAAGTGATAGTATATATAGGAACCTAAGTTAATTCGTCCTCCATATAGAAGTATCTTAACCCATGGGGAGGTGGTGGAGTAATTTATACATGCAATGTACTTTACACTCAGAAAATTAAGGAAAACAAATGTCCATGATTTCCAGGCATACTTTTTTTCAATAGCAAACGCTTACCTGGTGACATTTGGCAATTTGAACTTCAAGTTCACAACAGGAATTGCTGTAAACTGTTCTGCCAGGTAAAGTAGTTCGTTATTCTTTTCTAGGTTCAGTGGGATGCACAGAGGAATAGACTGAAAATAATAGAGAAGAAAAAAGCTGTTAACGTTGTGTTGTGATATTCCATGAAGCAACTTCTGTTGTTGCCTGTTAGCCTTTTTGTTGTTGTTGCATCTTTAAGCAATGGATGGCTTAGCTCACTTTTTAAAAAATTATTTTTAACTCGAATATCTATGTACAAATGAAGTAGTGTTTTTCTTTTTGGTCAAAAAGTCAATTTGTTTAAGTTGTTGAAGGACAATTGAGTTTGAAACAGTCTTGGTGGATTGTAACTATTTAAATATTCAGTTTTTGAATCAAGAATTCTAATCTTGCATCACATCCTTTTCTGTCACCGGGGACCTATGATACCCATCTGCTAGGGTCCTGCCTGGTTCCATTATTAAAGCTGTGTGGAATCTAAACCTGATCAAGTCTTAAAGGGAATGGGGCCAGAGCAGTTTCTTAAGCAGATTTTAAAATAAACAAAAATCACATTTTCTTTATCATTGCTGTTATAAAACTATTCATATCTGTATAGCTTCCAGTACTACTAGAATAATTTATCTGGAATAAAAAGAAGCAATTTACAAGTAGATTCAGTAACAGATCAATATAAAATCTTTGTCTGGCTGTTCACTGAATGTAGTTGTCTTTCCTGAGCTCTGGAAAGGGATGTTGATGCAATCAACAACACTCTTCCTGCTGGAATAGCATTGAATTGATATTTCTGAGAACTGTTAGTGGGGATATGAAGCTCTTAAAGCAGTGTATTTTCAGGAAAAGTATAAAAGAGAAGTTCTAAGTATTTGTGGCAACTGAAAGTCCTAAAACGGCATGTGAAACTGGGATTAATCATAATACTCGATCCAAAGTCAAATGTGAATAATCAGTCACCAAGCTGCAATGGCGGGGGGGGAGAGGGGACAGGGACACAAGGGCTCTTATTCTTTCAGTTATTCAGCTACCTGGAGATTTAAACAGACCTTATATACAGGAATAATGTGCAAATTTAAACTAGTAAAATATTCAGTCAAGAAATCCCTTCTCGGGATTCAGTCAAGAATCCCTTCAAAGATGATGTTGATTTCTTTGTCTTCTGAAACTGATGTTATATCTACAGTTTTGTCTTGAAAGTAAAGCACTCAGATTTGCTTTAGATACAGATAGTTATGCTCTGCATAAGGTGGGAGGACTTGCAGAATATGCTTTAGATTACCTGTCTCCTTGACTAGTTGGAGCCTAAGAACGTCTTTGATCTGGAGCTATCCCTCAAAAGACCTCTTGTTTAATTTTTATATGATGGCAGTATAGCAGTCCTACAGAAGAGAACCAACAAGAATAGGTGTAGGAGGTCTCTTCTGTTCTCAAAATATGCTTTTTGTTTGTTTGGTAAACAGTTTAAATACAGCTCCCAAACTCTGACTTGTGTATTCACGATAAAGCAGTTTTATTAAACGTACAGGTGCTCCTGAATTTTATGGCTACTCCATTTTATGTTTGCCAATATAACTACTCTTTGGATTGCATATATTTTCAACTGATTGAACTATTTTTCCAGTTTAGAAGTCTGAAACTAGCTTCTAAAACTAGCTTCCAGATAAATAGTTAATCACTTTTAAGTAACCGTATTGGAAAAATAACATGTAATGAAACTAGAAGATGCTTTCCTTCCTTCAGGAGAAGGAAAAGGAAATGTAATGAATACAGGGGGTTGTTCAGATATCAAATTTCAGAACGTACAAACAAGTTCTAATACTCACATGCTAGCACTTGTACCAGACCTTGTTCAGGCTGGGTTTAAGCCCAGTTTTATTATACTGTGTTAGAGGTGTTTCTTTTGTTGGCAGTTATCTGAGCCTACCTAGTAAAACAAGTCTCAGCCTGCCTGAACCTTTCAGAGAATACAAAGAACCATTCACAAGAAAATCCCTGTACTGGGATTCTCCAGAGTTCTAAACTTTCTGCTACTAATAAACTGAGCATGAACAGCCTATTTTGTCTGTGAGGTGCTGTTCAATTGGCAAGTTTTACTAAGTGCTTTTTCTTAAGCTATTGCAGATGAAAACTGTGGAAAACAATACAACTTTTTTTTTAAAAAAAATTTTAATCCAAACAGGCAAAGAATAGGGTAATTCTGAAAGAACAAGTGTAAATGTTTGTGCAGTCTAAGGAAAACCTAGGAACATATGGGTAAATGGAATATTTTGGCTCTGAGTAAGCTGAACAGGAATTATTTGTTTGATAGGAGAAAGCTGGAGCTTATTTTGAAAGCAGCAAGAAATAGAAGCTTGCCTAAGCCAGTCTTTCTTGACAGGATTCCTGTAAATGAGCATGTATGAACTGAATGGCATCCAAATCCCTACTGGGTCTGCTTTGTGAGCCAAACCACAGCTCATAGTCCCCAGCACTTTCTCAGCAATTTTGAATCCATTCTCAAATAGCTTCCTATTTTCTTGAATCTAACTCATCCTGTCATCAAGAGATATCCAACTTTGACTTTCCATATGGAATATTACATAGTGCAGTTTTACCTCGCAATTCTTCATGTCCTTAGAGAGTTTGAACCCTTTCTTGCCATCACAATAGCAGCTATAACTTCCTGGAGAGTTTACACAAAGTTGAGCACAAATATCTTCAGTGCATTCATCAATATCTAGGAGAAATAGAAGCATACAGAAAGATTTATTAAGATTATTCATGGTACAGACTGAAAACAAACACACTAATGGAATAATAGACATGATGGGTTCTACAGCATAACATGAATCCAACAGGTGACTGCTGCTAAGCTAAACTAATGCTAACAGATGTCTCCTATGTAAAATTTACAATCCAGAATTACCTGCTGGGTGTATAAGCCCTAGTAATCTGATAAGGGCCTTGTGTGCAGAGCAGGGGAAAAATTGGTCTGATTTGTGAGGCACTAAGAAGCTGAGCTGCAAGGTGGTTGCATTAGTGCAAGAGACCTCAATAAATCACTACCATTTATGGCAGAAATGTCATTCTGGGTCAGACCTTTTAATTTCCCAATGGATATCAACATAATTTAGTCATTGAGAATTTATATGGCAACTGTGTGGAAAAGGGACATGATTTTTTCACATAAGACCAAAATAATTTCAGGGTAAAATACATGCTCTTTTTTTTTTTTTTTTTTTTTAAAAAAAAAAAAAAGTGTTAAAACAACACAATCTTACAAATAACTAAGTTTCAGACAGTATCTGTTTGTGCAGACCAATCTTATTTAAACTTTATGGAAGCTACAGCAACTCCATCTTCTATATTGCAGGCTATACATAATAAATAGTCTAGAAATGAAAGGCTATGTAAAAAGCCAATGTAACTGTTACATTTCTAATACAGAAATGAGCAAAATCTCTCCTGGATAAAGGCTCTGAGGGTGGTTTGGGTCCTCAGATTAAAGAAACTGTAATACTTGTTTTGAAACAAGTGGGAATAAGCAGTTTTGTAATACCATGTGAATTTTAAAAGTGTTCCGTATTATGCTAGGCTTTTCAAGATTAAAATACATTTTTTTTCTATTGCTTGAGAGGAGGAGAAAAAATAAGGAAAAGTTATTGTAAAATCTGCTAGTTTGCAGCCACCATGCCTAACCTCTTTCCGAAACAGTATGCCACGTTTTACAGTCTGTGGATGCTACTCTGATTTCTACTGTTGCTGCAGTTAACTATATTTGCACGCTGCTCAGCCTCCAAGTGCCTGCAGTTTCTACATTACTTAAATGGGCAGCAATTCATGAAAAGGTTGAGGAAACTGACCTTGTAATTGGATGAAGAGTTCCTTATTACTAAAATGTCTTATCTTCCTCACCTTTTCCTTAAATGATTACTGCAAGGGAACTGTGATCAGGTTTTATGCTTCCTCCTGCACATTCTTCCCAAAGAAAAAGCTGAACTGTCCCTTACTACAGGCAATACAGCCAGAGCTAAAGTTCTGGATATTCCTACTGAAATGCTTAGGATGCAATAAAGAAATCTGTTATTGTCTTTGTAGTACGTTCAAGCTGTGCAGAACTCCACACCCAGCTCCACCACCTCCCTTGCTTCCGTTTCACTAAGACAGTGCTCTCTCCTGGAAGGAGATGAGAAAAGAAACCAAGTTCTTGTTGGGAGTTCTCTGCATTATAGTTGTGGTACTTCTAAAAACAGTGAGGTCAAATCACCTGCTCTGCATGTGGTTCCACTGCCTGTTCTGGGACAGCTCGCTGAGGATATACTGTGTCAAAAAGACAAGACCTTATATATACAAGACCTTAAATCTTAGACCAGCAAGTATTGCCGATGGTGTTTTCCTGTTCTGGCAAAAGGTTTCATGTGTATCGAAAGGCAGTTCCTAACAAATAATCAGAGAGTTGATGACTGCAGCTTTCTGGATTGTTCAAATTCTAACTGATCTTAGGTACACAGCTGCAGAAAAAGTTATAGAGGAGATTTTCCTGCTGTTCTTTGATGCTTCAAATGCCTCACGAATCCAAAATCTCAGCTAAGGGAATAAAATAAGTTGTCAATATAGAAATATACTAATGGATGTTGTAACGAGTTCACCTGACAGCATTTTGCAGATCGCTTTTGTGTTGCAATGCCATAACTTGAATTATTTTAAAGTAACAAATGTATAAATTCAATTGTGACTGTGCCTGAAATTGCAGTATTCAGAGGTGAATGTCTGCTAACGTTGAGTTTTTCTTTGCTCAGATTTGAGAAAGCTGTCCTATTAAAATGTGTTACTCTCTACATACATACAAGCAAACTCCTGCAATTGCCAATTACCAACGCTATGCTCATGGCTTGATTCCTTCTTCATTCATTTTGGCCTTTGTCACCTGTAGTACTACTTAGGTGAGTAAGATAAAAGGGTGGGTTGCAATATCTAAGTGCTTATTTTAGAGTTCGAATCATACTTCTTTCCATATGCCTCAGAGATAATGCTCACAAATTAGTCATGCAGCAGGACTTGGTAAGTTAAGAAATGTTTTCTTGGTGCATAATTGCAACTGACCCTTCCAAAATGACCCTTCCATTTCCTCATCTGCAATTAGATCACCTCTCTTTCATTTGGCATGTGTACTCCTTTCCATTTGGAAGTCATTAAACTGTTTATGGTCTTGACGGGTGTTACCTAACGCAATAGATTGCAAGATCAACTTGGTACAAGGAGTTTCGCCGTGAAAGTAATTTTCTAATAACTTCTGGTGACTGGTGGTGTGATGTCCATTTAAAACTAAGGCTATAAAATGATGTGTTACAAGGTCAAGCTGTTTCTGTCACTGTCTTTTTTTTGGCTTGTTTCTTTGCATCTTATCAAACATGCAAATGAGCCAAATTCCAAAACACAGCCTAGGGATGGTATGCAGTGGGTGAGAAGAATGCTTTATCTGTCCTTTCCTGTTCTGCCTGGTTTTGGAAACATAAATTTCATTCTCAGTATGATCATTTGGGGATCTGAATAGGCTAGGAAATCCACCTAGGCCTGCGCACACAGAGAACAGAATGGAAAAAACAACAACAAAAAAACTATAGCTTGCTTCACTGTGGAGATGTAACAGTAAACCAGAAAATTCAATGTCTCTCGAGAGCAGTGAAAGTAGAGAGACTCTGAGAAGCAACTCTTTTCCCAAGCCCTTCCCAGAGGAGCATGATTCTGTACAGACACTTCAGGAGGCATTGCTCCCTGTGGAAGATTCTTTACCGCTTCTGGCACATGAATACCCAGCAGTACAAAAGTAGAACTATAAGCACTAGCTAACCTGGAGCAATAGACTAAAACAGAGTATTGAATTCTGTGAAAGCAGTAGTTCATTTTGAGCACGTTGTTTAGGCCCAGAGCCTGCAGAAAAACAGAAGTTTATGAAGTTGTTATGGAAGCTTATCACACACTGCCTGACAGATGAATTTCTATCATTAAATCAATTATTTGGAGACTTGCACCAGTCTTGGGGGAATGAGGGGTGTAAATTTCCATTGCCAAAATGAACCTAATGTTCAAGAGTAAGGTTTCCCTGCAGAGTGTATAATAGCTGCGGAAGGATAGGCAAGCTTCTGGGGTAGTTATGAAAGTCTCCTTCCTCAGCAGTTGTTCTGCAATCCCTGATCGGTCCAAATGAATCTTCCCATGCAGAGCTAATTGTCCTGTTATAGAAATGTTGACTTGCACAGGCTGGAGGAGATGAGGGTATTTTGTTTTGCTGTTAATTACGCTAAAAATATCCTACTTTTTTTTTTCTTCCAAGTTGTATTCAACATCTTTGCATGCTTGTTTGAGCAATTTCAAAGGCTTCCCTCATATCCGTCCAAATGTCAGTCCCAGATCATAAAGCAGTCAGCTGAAGCTTCTCATGCAAACCCATGAATCTGAGCAGCATCCTGGGTTCATACAGCTGCTTTCAGTAGAAGACTGAAATAACGTGCTTTGGATAAGTTGCTAAGGTATGATAAAATTGGCCATAAAGGAGCTGCAAACCATGTCCTAGAGGGGAGGTGTTCTATATGCTGCTAGGGAATCAGTAATTTCCCCAGAGCATGGATGCAGGTAAGCGGCATCTTGTGCGTGTTAATCAGTTCATGAGGGAAAGGGAAAGCTTTATTCCTTGTCTCAGATTTCCATACCAGGTGCTAGGGTGAACTAATACATGGAATGCAGATATGCTCTGTCCTGTTTGATTAACTGGTTCAGTCACCTCTTTAGGAGGAGTTCCCCATCCAGAGAAGGAAGAAGAATAGGGGGAGAGGCATCCCAAAAATGTAGGTAATTCTTTAAGTTATGGGTTTAGCATGCTTTGTCTCTTAGACACTGACTCAAAGCCAGGCCCAACTAACACAGTAAGCATACTTCTTCCTTCATTTTTTTTGGCTGAGTGGTCAAAATTGCAAAAGGTATGAGAAGTTGAATTTGTATCTCAAGTTGTATGACTTCTAGGGAACAAAGACTTTTTCCACCGACAGTGTCTTGTAAAAGGTAGGGATGAAGAACTGCAGCCAACTGCTCCCAGGAGTTCTTGGCAAAAAGAAGTCTTTTCCACACTATTGTAACTGTCGTCATAGAGATGCATACATAATTATATGCAAACCTGATTTTCTTAGTAAGAATGATTGAATTTTGCCACCTACGTGTAACATGGCAATGAAGAACTAATGTCATTTAGTCTTTCTGGAAGGCTACATTCCTGTCTGTGTGTACAATCCTTAGATAGGATTTGATGACTCATTTAATATGGTTACAACCAGATCTGAAAGCTTAGAAGCCTTATGCTCCATCCAGGAGGTAAAACTTGCTGGTTTAAAAGTCCTCGTCTTGCAATCTTTTGAGATCCCAGTTTCAAAAGAAAAATAATACTTAAATTCAATTGGATGCAGCCCACGTATCTGCAGAGAGTAGTGAGAATTAGATTAATTACGGTGAGGTCTTTCCCATTCCAGCGCATGTCATTCAAAATGGGACACACAACTGTCAGTAAAATTGTAATCCTGTAGTAATTGGACAAAGAGCAGATGTCTGAATATGTAATCATTACCATTATGCAAAGCTTTGTCACAGGAATGCTGCATGAAAAGCCATGGAGCAAAAGATTCATAGCCAGCAAGAAGCTGCTTTTGTGTCTGTTTGAACAATAACACAGAAGTAGCATTTAAAATAAAAACCAGTCACTGATGTATTTTTCTTAAAGGCAACATCAAAAATTTCCATTCATAGCAAAACTCTTAAAAGCTCATTCTCTCTTCAATGACTGAAATTTGATTTCTGATTTGTGTACTAAACAGAAACTTTGTCAGGTATAGTGAAGTAAAGTACACTGCAGGAGAACTGTGCAAATACTTCCAGTACTTGAAAAGGTTATTTTATGGTGCTCTTTGTCAGAACAGTTTCTTGCCACTTTACCACAAATTATCAGTACTTTTCAACTTTGCCATAATCGTTACAGAACTTTGTCTTGAGGGTTTTTCTTCTCAATTTTCATTTCAGAAAATAATACTCTTGAGAAAATATTCTTTTGATGTACCTCTTTTTTTTTCTCAGTAGCTTTTCTTCTGGATGGAGAATTTTTTTCACTTTACATGTGGGGTCTCTGAAATATATGTATGTGTGTGTATAAATATTTATTTATTTATTTATTTCATGCAATTGTTGTGCTTTCACCTCCAGCCTAGAATGGAGATCAACCAAATCTAATGTTATTAGTTTCCAACATAACTAGAGAACCCAAGGAAGGTTTAGACAACTTAATGTTATTTAGAATTTCACTAAATACAGTGAAAAGCTCTTTACAGTATCTTAAGCTTTCCAGTACCTTAAATCTAAGGACATATAAAGGACAGAGAGACTGAGTCCCTGGCCATGAGAGCTAAATAAGCACCTAAACAGCCTATTATGTGGATATAGAGAAGCTGTTTAGATTTTGGAGACCAATAAATAAAGTATGGCTTTAATTTCTGCTGATTGTCTCCTTATAAATATTTTTTAAGTGTCTCAGCTGGTTTGGAATTGCTGAATAAGTACTTTTAATTGCTTTTCCTATAACCTACCTTGAGTTAGGGGTATATATTAAAGTGGCTGATGTTAAATATTCCATCCTTATAACTGTAAGGATGCTTAAAAACAGGGTATAAGACTCTCTAGTAATGTCCAGATGCTTAACATGTTGCTTCAAGTTATCTGAAAGAAACTTGCTTGCTGGTTTGAGAGCTAGGACAGAAAGTCCTCTCTACAATGGGACAGGTGACATTGCTCATATGAACTGATGAAGTTTTCTGGCATGCAGCAGACACAGGGAAATACATGGTAATCCCCGAATTTCTGGGAGCAAGTCATTGCAACTGCACATACTGCATAGTATCGCCTGCTTGGGCCCTTGAAAGAACAATTGAGTCATATCACAATAAACAATATGAAGATTATTCAATATACCACTAAAAGAGATGCTAGAGTTCGCTATAGCAGTACACTCAAAAATGAAAAGAGAAGGAAAAAAAAGATAAGGAGGGAGGGAGGCACGTGGGACAGACCTACCTTCACAGTTCTTGGACGTTGAATTATACGTGTAGCCTTCCGCACACTCACATTCATATTTCCCCAGGGTATTCTTACAGATGGCTGTTCCACAGATGTTCGGGTGTAATGCACATTCATTTATATCTAGAAATACAAACAAGTTACTAAAAACAAGTTAATGTCTTGCATACTATTTTTCCCTAACCAAAACTGTAAGAACTTAGTGAGGCTGGCAAACTGGTTTCCTTGCTAGGTTTGTCACGATTTTATAGCAGACAATAACTACAGCAGTAAAGACTTCTAGAGGTCTGTGAAAGGCATTTCTGTATGCCCTCAGTGAAAATGAATTCTCTGCCTGCCTACCTTTAACGTTTTCTCATGTGTTCTGAGGGTAACAGGAAAAGAGATACACGTCTAGGAAGGCAATAAGGGAAACAGTGCACATTTCCTAGAAACTAAACCACACTGCATAATAAAATCTTATCTTATAAAAAGACAACCAGAAATACAAGAAATAATTCTATCAGTTTCTTGCATGCTACGATCAATTCATGTCACAATCTTCTTTGAATTGGCTATGTTGACAGGTGTTCAAGTCATTCACTGCTTCTCCATCCTTCCAACCATTTTAGTGTCTATCTCCTGTGTTGTTTCCAATTTTTCAATGTTGTTTTCAAAATGCAGATGTGACAAATGGATATAACATAGAGAATCAATCAAACTAAATGTCTTGTGGACAGAAAAATAACAGATCCCTGGTAGTACTTCAATTCCCACTCACACGTGCAAGGATCATTCTAGTTTCCTCCACGGTTTTGTAGTAGTTGTTGAAATAGCACTGCATGGGGAGAACAGATTCTGTTACCCGCTTGTGAGGACTCAAAACATTTATGAAGTCAAAGCTGTCTAGAATACAGTCTATTTTTTGTCGTTTGCTTTGTGCACTTCAAATTTCTCAGGGTATAATTTTATAGTTGGACATAAGGAAACACAAATCCAATTCATCAAATGACCTAACTGGTACTCAAGCTGTTTAGTTCTTACTGTTATTTGCCAATCTGATAGTCTTTGAATGATCAGTAGTCAGATTTGTACTTACATCACTACCGAAAATAGTGTAAAGCTCTACTTCTCTGTGAAGAGTGTGTGTGTGTGTTGGCTGGTTATTTCACTTTGTCTGTTACTCATTGATTCTAGTGTTAACTGAAAAGAACTAGCTCTTTTTTAGCCAAGCGTTATGATACACTAAAATTTCTGTCTCATTGATCCACATTGTTAAACTGTTATTTTTCTTTTTTTTTCTTTTTTTTTTTAAAAAAACAAAAAACACTTTCCCAACATTTTTGCAAGAACTGCAGAGATTCTAACCAGCATATCTGCTTGCCCTATTTGACACACCAGCCATCTTATGTTCTTCTGGAATTTCTTTTGAAAGTATTCGTTCTCAAAAATATAGAGACTAAAGGTAGAGACACTGGCAGATGCCCCTCAGGTCTGGCTTCCTAAGTTATTTGACATTACCCAAAACTGTTAGCACAGTTAGGGGGGAAAAAATGTTGAAATGAAATGAGGTTACTTTTTTTTTTTTTTTTTTTTTTAGGTACAGGGAAAAATTATGCTGGGTGAGTGAAAGAGAAACCTTTCTCTCCATAAAGAGCATTTTCAGATTCATTAATAATTTATTCTCCAATAAACTTACAAGCTCTGAAAAAAAGGGCATCACAAATTAGGAGTGACTAAGCCTAAATCAGTGTTTATCAGAGAGGATTTCAGTGGTAACAGTGTTAGCTGGTTGCACCACTCTATATTCTTGTTTCAGCATGCCTAAAGGATAAGTGAAACTGGTTAGTGTTCAAAACACCCTTTACAATGCTCTAATAAGGAATTGGTATCTTGTATCACAGTATCAAGCTTTTTTCCATCTCTTTTCTATTTTTATTTTTTATTTTAACCCCGGGTTGTTTTAACCACCTCAGTTCCTTCATCTTTTTCACTATACAGTTGCACAAATGTTTGCAGTGGTAGGATGAGGAGCCAGGCTGAAGCAGGCCTGTTTCTGTCATGGGCAATGCAAGCTTCTGCTGACTTAGAACATTTGTGGAACTACTAGACTACTTTTCCTCTATAGCTCAATGGGCAGTGTACTGTTAGGTAATGAAATTCTCCTTAAGACTCACTTCATACCTTTGCAGACACGTTTATTTGAAAGCATGAAGTAGCCATCTTCACATAAACAACGGTAGCTTCCAGGTAAATTAGAACAGCGTTGGCTACAACCTCCATTGAAGTCTTCACATTCATTTATATCTAGAAGAAAAACAAAATAAAAATCTGCTCAGGGGAAAGCAATCATTCACACCTCTGTGATTGTAGGTATACTTAAAGATCTGATAGTATTTAGTGTTTCATATGTAACTATGTTCCTGAGAACTGAGATTGTAAGGAGATTAGAGACTATACCTTCTTCACAATTCTTTCCTTGCCATCCTGGTTTACAGATACATGTGTATTTGGCTTGTCCATCTATGCAATCCTTATATCCATCTATGTGGCACGGCAGAGGGCTACACTGGTTTGAAATTTCTGTGGGAAGAAAATATTAGAAATACTTATTTCTGTTTTTTTTTTTTTTTTTTTTTTTTTTTTTTTCCCTTGAGGATAGATTTAGTTACCACAAATTTCAGTAGAAATGCCAAAGTTTCAGCACCAAAAATTCAAGAATACAATTCAAGTGATCATTTCCTCCATTCAAGGAGGATCATGTTCAAGAACCTTATACCTCAGGTTGTCTTTGCTACCCAGGTTCTTTGGGTAGACTGGATATGTCAGTATCTAACAACGTCACCTTTCTCAGATACTAACTTATATGACAAACCAAAATTTGGATTGGAAAGAGCAATTGAAGACTCTTTATGCATAGTGCCAACATTTCAGAAAGGGAGGTTCAAAATACATGATTTGGGGCAGAGAACAGAATTCACTGTCTTCTTGCTCTATCCAAAATACATAAGGTCTTTTAAGTTTTCCCACCTTTTTCATAAATTTACATAAGCAAGCTACATAAGGCAACCTCACATTTACTTTTCTTGAATATGCTGGTAGCTTTATGGATTATTTTTCTGCAGACCCCTCATAATTACAGATATGTTGTTTCTACTTCAAAATTACGTTCTTGTACAATTCTGGGATGTCATTTTGAGGCACACTTTCTAAAAAACAAGCAACAAAAAACAACCTAACAACAACAACAACAACAAAAAAAACACTAAAAGGACAGATGGAATAAAAAGGAAGGATTTTATGATGTTCAGATTCAAGAAAGCAGCAGGAGAGGCAAGTGTTCCTGGAGACTGAAAGTTGCTGTGATTCTGTTACTAAGGCCTCATTGGATTTCTTAGATGTTTCTTACTTCACTGAAAAAAAACTGAAGTGATATCCATAGAATTATATGTTTAACCTTCTGTGAGAAAGAAAGCTTAACAAAATCTGTGTTAGTATATTTGCCAATTAAATCTACTTCTAATTAAATTCTGCTGTAAGTAAATCCCAAACCTTGCAGGTCAGGTAAGCTCCAAAACTAAACAGAATCTTTAGAATAACTACTGCATGTTATTTAATATTCACGTTGCAGACCAAATGACTCCAGTTGTGGGTGAAGATTGACAGAACAATTTGTGAAGAAGAAATAAAAGGAATGAGCTTGATGTATGATTCTTGTCAGAGTAATTTCCATTTTTAAGTTCTACAACTTTTTTTTCTTATTTTCTGCTTTTGTAGGTCAAGCAACAAGTGTGTGAACTATGTTTGGTACAAGCAAAGCATTTCATAAGGAATAGATGTAGAGGATACCCTTAGAGCATGCAACTGCAGAACACAATTGAGCGTAAATGTTTCTGAGCCGAAAGCAGTGATGGCTTATGAGAGAGTCTGAACTGAGAGAAGATGGATGAGGTTGTCAGTGCAAAGTATATGTAGATGGAATAAGGTGAATTAAGCATTCAGAAGGGAAGAGAACTGGGGAAAATTAGCTTAAAAAGGAGAACTGCTAAAATATGCTAGAGGAGGAAGACAAGACAGGATGAATAGGACTGGACAAAGAGTCCACGTCCATGGACATCCATGTCCAAATATCCATGGATGACTGATTTAGTTGCCACAGAAGGGACAGTAACGAAGCAACTGCTTGTTCCAAAAGTGGGCTTGGTGTTCCTCGTTTCCCAGTCTGAGGGACCTTCTGACCTACTAACCAACAATGCTTCTTGAGAAACATTTGTGAAAAGAATTAAATGTCAGAAGATCCACTTAGCTTCCAGTGGAAAGGGTAGGTGGCAAGAAACGTATGCTTGTACCTATATCTTCTACCACTCAGAATCTTTGGTATCCAGGAGATGTGTCAAGGCAAGCTGATAGATGTAAATTTTTTTGTTTTGTTTGTTTGTTTGTTTTTAAGTGCTTACTTTCAAAAGAAGTATGCAGTTACATGATACAGATGTTCAGGAACTTAATGATGCAGCTTAGATACTTGCTTGGATTAGAAATATTTAAGAAAGGGTCTTCTATCTGAAAATAGTAAAATTACTCAGTTCTCAGTTCTGTTTGCACTGTTACTTTTTTCCTCCATTTTCCATCTTGAGATTCAAACAAATCATTGAATTATAAACTGTTTGTTATAATTATTTTTTTTCTCATTAGGAAAATCAGATTTTTCATTTTGACACTATCAGAACAATTTGGATAAATAAGCTCTGAAAGACCAAACTTTTAAAATGAAAAAATGTTTGATATTCACTATCACTAAACATTTGCCTCAATGAATACACGTTAAGAAAAAGTGATAGTCTTCATGGGAACTTTATATCCTGCTCTCTCAGCAGTAGTTCTTTTCCAGAAATGCTCTGCATAAAGTCCTCTGAATACTCAGGCCTTAGAAACACTTGACAAATTTATTCATACTCTCTCAACCTTTTTTTTCTCTCGTCCTTTTTCCTGGTGACTGACCAATAGCAACAGATTTTTTTTTTCTTTGATTTTATTATGTGAACCCAAATGGAGAAATACAATGAATATCAAGTAAACTAGTTTTCACTGCGTAATATGGAAACACTGCACGTTCACGCAACTCTGCTAGATTCTTTCCTCCCAGGACCTTTAATGAGTGAGAACGAGTGATGTGAATGGGAGTACATTTTAGTATGTGACAGCAGGCACGTTGGCCAAGTGATCTGGAAAATATGTTCATCCATGACCATGTGCAGTGTCATTAAGGACTGTTTTGTCTTCTGTTGTTTTCAGTGACAAAAACAGGGTCAGATGCCTAAGGATAAGAAGCCTTCTTTGATGTATCTAGGCTGTAAAGGTTTATGAGGTTTAGAGAGATGTTTCTCCTGTGACAAGTAGGGAATATGGTATATATGCTTCCTATGAATTCACTAGAGAAAGATACAGTTCACACTGAAATTACATATTGGCATAAAAACTAGGTATTTGAGCAACATAGCACATTTCTTGCTTTGTAACCTTCTTGCCTCTGAAGTAATTGTATCTTCTAGCTACTCTTTGAATTTTTCAACTGGTTATGTTACCCACAATGTAAAGGGCTACAGCATAACTATGGGCCAAAAAGCAGTACAAAGACAAATTTACCAGGTGGTCTCTTCCCTTAGCTGACCAAACAGGACCTACTAGACAGAAAGAGTTAGGCATAATTACTAAAGATGTGGCAGTGTGCAGAGGACATACAGGGGAACACTGGTGAGCTGAGGCAGCTAACTGATTCTGGAAGAATTCTGCCTTCCATTTTGCAGTTAATTATGTTTCTTCTCCACTATGCTTTATAAAATTAAAACCAGTCACTTATACCTCTTACTCTCAAAACACTACCACCTAAATTTTTCATCAATTTATGTTCCAGGTAATTGTGTTTGCCTGAGTTAATACGGAGAATTCTCTTCTTCTACCAATGTGAACTACTTTTTTGCCAGGCACACATGTTCTTAGATGCAAGTGCGTTAGGTAAAGTATCTAGCAGCAGTGCTTACCATTGACGCAAGCCCTCAGGTCAGCTGGAGAATCTGGAGTAACTGCAGTAACCCTGAAAACCCCTGCTCGATGGGAGGCAAGGCAGCCTGCAAATGTAAACCCACATGATACAAACACTCACTTAGTCTGAAATTATAACAGCTTTGCATGGCATCTTCAAAGAGTTTGTTCTCACAGCTTGAATCAGAAAACTTGTCTGAGCATATTAAGGACAGCTGATCACAGACCAACCTTCTGAGTGCCTCTGCTGGGATCTAAGCACAGTAAACTGCCAAAGAGCTACTATGCATTATCATCAGCATGGAAATCATTCAAATGCTATGGGCAGAACAACAAAACTAGTATTATCCAAATAAGAAGGCCAGTGAATGACATACTAGAGTTGTTCAGGTTTCTTGTACTTACTTAAATATTTGGGATAAAAATACTCCTGCACAAAGAAAAGAAAAACAACGAGTAAGAAAAAAACAAAGGTAGATAGAATTAACAGCAAAATACACTGAACTATAAAAGAAGCACGAAAATCACTTTTGACTCTTAGAATATATACCAAGTTTTCTGTATCACTATTGTTTTGGTTAAAACAGCAGATTATTTCCTAATAGAGGACTCAGTGGAGAGAAAATTAAGATTCTGCACTGAACTGGACGCTTTCAAAGTGTCAATGAAAATGAATTGGATGTCAAAATGAATTGGATGTGAAAATGACTTTGAAAACTGTCTGTTAGAATGGAAGGATCTTGCCCAATATTATTACTGGATAGAGAGAAGTCTCCTTTATTTCCATTCTTAACCCCCCAAATAAACAAACAAATGGAGTAGGTTGAACGTTTCACTAGCAGTTCATTTCAAATGAAGTGAAAAGTGTTACTAAAACAGATTTTTTTTTTAAGACTGATTACTGAAATTAATTTTTGTACTTTAATAATCAGTATATCCAAATACATGCAATGTTATCATGGACAGAAGATAGACCTGTTGCATAGTTTGCAAAACAAGAATTTTAATCACATATATTTTGTACGTGGTAATCCTTTCACAGTACAAAGCTCCATAAAATATACTTAATGCTAAATAACATGCAGTGGGAATGAACTGAGAAACAGTGTCTTCCCTGTTAGGAAAAAAGCTCCCAGTAATAAGTTCAATCCCTTCATTAAAAGGGCTGCATTGCTATGCCTTCTCTGTGTAAAATTTTAATTGAAGCCAACAGGGTTTCCCCACATGGAATGCTTGCAGACAACTGTGGCCTAAAACTGGTGATCCGTAGTTGAATTTAAAATAATATCTACTCAACTATTCCCTTTGCTCATACGGTCTTCGTTATTAATTGTGCACATTCTATACACAAAAGACTTTCAAGCCAGTTCTTGGACTGCAAGTTTTTTTCTTGCTGCTGTTAGCTTCATGGTGTGAATTCTGTGTAATTCTAGCTTTCCCACTGCAAAGTATTACTATCTACCTCATAGATATTCATGAGATACTTACAGTTTCAGGATTATTTTCAAAGATTTCCCTTGCTTCTTCTTTATTGCATAATTCTTCAATACACTCTCTCTCTAAATTTCCCTTTTTACTTTCTTCCATAAAAGAATTTGCTCGACGTTTCCTCACCAGGAACTCGGAGGCATACCGCTGGGACAAAACTTAGTAGAAACAAAGGAGCTCTGTTATTTATTTATTTTTAAATGCTGAGAAATGCTGTAAACAGGAAACAAATACAGGGCTTTAATACAAAAGAAAAAAAGCTTACTAATGAAGTGGCAGTTTACTATGATATTGAAAAACATGATCAAGAGCATTGCAGGACTGGTTTTGGTATGTATGCTAGCTGTTTCTGACCTAAAAAAAAGCCAAGTCACCATAAAAAGTTCATACAGTGCTATGCCTGAAGCACAGTTTAAATGTTGTATGCAGGACAATACATCTTTAGCTACAGATACTGTGAAGTGAGATATGTGACTGACTAATGGGTAAAATGCCCTTAAGCCTTTTATGTTGCCTCTCTCATTGACCTAGAAGTACATTTTCTGATCCTGTTTCACTTATGTGAGACCAAAAATGCGTCCTATAAAAACAGGCTACCTGTTATATATAATTAACATAAAGCCATTTTATTTTTCAGAACCACAAAGAACATGTCAAGTTACAAGGTGAGAATGATACTCTGAGAAATACCAAGGCAGAGAACCTACAAATACGTTCACATTTTACACAGGTACAACAGAATCTTAGTTAACTTTTGTATTTCAGATCCATTGTGTTATGTGTCGTTCCTAATTTTCACGTATCTTGTTATTGCTGTCTTATTGACTCTTACACAACTGGTGAAGAAGTGAGTTGGGAAATTGTATTAAACAGAAAGATGTCTGTTTGCTTCCATGTTCTTTGCAGAGCACACAATATTACAGGAACAGCAACTAAATTAGACTGCCTCGTTGATTTTATTTTTGGACTTGCGGTGCGATTAAGAGAAAAATGGATGAGCATAATTGGAAGAAGTCCAGCTCGTAGGGTTAAAGAGCGTGGCTGACATATGTTAACTAGAGAGCTTGGCACTTCTGTACTTGCCCTCCTTTTACCAGCTTTCACACAACATAACCTCTCAGACCAGGATAACTGCGTGAGGGTCACAACACCTGCAGTGCACACCAGACACAGTGTAGTTGTGTACTTATCTCCAGTCTGTGGAGATTGATTTAAGCAGGCATAGTCAACTGAGAATTGTTTATGTTCATGTAATGCCTCAGACCCAGGGCACCATGCCAGCACACCACTATACAGTCTCCCAATGCACTGACAGGAAAAAAAAAGTTAAAAGGTTTATTAGAAGGAGCAGCTAATAACGTCCAGAACTTGAAGGCAGAATACCTTTCAGGTGAAAGGTATAGCTCAAAACCAAACCACCCTACACCCTTTACTAAAGTTCTCTATCAAGTGATGATGAGAACTCTGGAACGTTTCAACACTGGATCATGACCTGAAGAAACCTTTCTGTTACAGCATCCTAAAGGTATTCGATGCAGGATAAGACTGCAGTTTCAAACTGATTTATTTGCTTGACAAGACTAATCTTTACAGTAAGGTAATAGGTAAGACTTTCTGAGGATAAGGCAGGCCTCCTACAGCATACCTCTGAAGCACACCCTTATCTCTGAAAGCAACCAGCAAGATGCTCAGAAGTGCAAGGAGAAGAGGTCAGCTTGTGTCCTTCTCCACTCCTGAATATTTCAGCAGGCATTAGTCTGGAATTGGAGGATTCCTTCTTTCTGACAGACATCATTCATCTACGTGGAAGTCTTACTGGAGAGCGGAAAGAACTGTTGGGTGAAGACTGAGCCAAAAGAAAACTGCTCAGGGAAAGAAAAGGCTCACCTTACTTTCTAAGCCCCTGTCCCAGAGGTAAATTCTTGATGCAAAAGAAAAGCCTCAAGCTTGCTGTCTTCATCTGCTGCTTCCCGCTCTCACAAATGTTAAGGTATGGCACAAGTACATCTTAGAGGCTACTAACACGTTTCAAGAGCCAGAGTTGGATTTTCTAGTTGTTGCTCATCCTTTACACAGCAGTTAGGAGGGGCAGTGACTTGAAAACTGCTGCAGCCATTCATTTCCTGAAACTTTTCTCTCAATTCACAAAACCACCACTTCCACTGCCAGCTGTGAGACTGTCAAAAAGCATAGCAATCAAGATCACAGGACAAGAATTGCCCTAAGAACTCTTTTAAGCCCGAAGCTGCACAGGAAAGCACACCCAGAAAAACAATTTGGTAATTTGTTTTTCACCAACTGTTGCTAGTAGCATCATTTTAATTAATTTGGGTAAGTGTCCATAGTTGTTACATATGAGCAGACTAACAGGGAGGATGAAGTTAGTCCATCTGTTCTAAGTAATAGGAATGACAAAAAAAAAAATGGAAAACTGTGTGTAGCAGTAGTAAGGCCTGGACTGCAGTACAAAGCTCTCTTGGAAGGTCTTAACGCACAAGGTTCAGGTAGATGTGATTATGCTGGCAGAAAAGAGCTTTAACCACTTTATGCTATTGTGAAAGACAGAATAAGCGTGCAAGCAGAAAAACCTCTCCTGCTGACTGTTTATATTATAGGTTATGACCACTGCAAGCATGCTGATAGAGCTTTGGGGCAGAGGCTCGGTGCTGAAAATGAGTCCTAATTCACAGCTGACTTTAAGCAATCTTATTTTGACCTTTTAGCGACGTCATTTTCATTTTGACATGCCTTTTCAATAAATAACGTGCAAGAAAATTCCAAGTATGATGTGCCTGGGGATGTTACACCAGCTATAATGCTACCTACCTGTTTTCTATACAGTAGGGTAATGGAAACAGCTCTATTCCTCTACAACACAGCAGCTTTGCCTCCTCTTAAGCTGATTTCCTACAACTTTTGAGTGTAAATAAGATATGTAACTCACTGTAAATACCATATTTTTACTGTAAATGCTTCAATTCACATGCACAGATTTAGTCTATTTACTCAACTGGTCTTTCCTTACAAGGATAATGATAGGACTTCTATTAGGAAAAAGGAAATAAACAAACAAACAAACAACCTCATGGCTATTGCTGCCAGGCTGATTACAGGAAACTCCAGTGAACTTCTGCCCCTGCCAAACCAATGGTTAACCCTTAATGATCTCAGTGTATTTCATTTAAATATCACTGAAGCTTCATGGAAAACCTGACTGCACAGTTTCAGCTGGTGCTGTACAGGCACAGGGCAGTAATCCTTTATCAAACACCTTTAAAAAGAATACTCCTGATAAAGAAAAAAATGGGCCAGAGGATGAGACTGAGCGGTTCCTTACAGCTGTTTTGTAGTGCACGTACAGCCATAAACCTGCCTTAAGTGGGCTAGTTAAGTACAGCTTAGAGCTGCTATCCAACGCCCAAAGGTATTGCAGCCTGCTAGTGCCCTCTCAGAACCTCTGAAGACTGAGCAAAGTGAATAAAAATTAAATGGGATGCCGTTCTAGATAGTGGGGTCACCTTATTTGTACAGCTATTGTACTGCAATCAGCTCTGCAATTCCAGCAACCAGAGTCTTCTGAAATGTTCATCAGTGACATAAGGTGACCAACAAAATAAAGCCAACTGTCTGCTAATGTTTGCCAGTTCTCCGTCTTATCCAAAGCCCGTCCTTCATGGGATGTTGGCCTGAATACAGCTGCAGTAGGTCATATACCTGACATCAGAAGCCAACATAGCAATGGACGATTTCCTAGCTTCAGAAAACCACAAAGGAAGTCCTCATTTTTTCCAAATCAAGTTCTTCCGACAAGGGGAGCAAAAGATACCTATTTATATGCCCCTCGATGCACATATCCAGGCACGTGCATGTGTTTAGACCATGTACTATTGTGATCTTCAGTTCCAAACACCATGCAAAATATCTCCCTGGAGGAGCAGCAACAATTAGTTTCTAAACTATTCAACTGTTTATCCTGCTTTCTAAACATTTGTAATAATTAACCAAGATAGCTCTTGCTCTCGGATTCTTGCAGACTAACGCCCTGATCCTGCTATAGGATGTATAGTGGACATGGATTTCACACCGAGGTCTGGATATTGACCGATCTGTCCAGAGGGACCAGGTACCATTCCCGTGGGTAACGACTGCAGGCTACAGGGATCACAGGCAGACGGTGTGGATTAGAAGAACATCATGATAACGCATACGTTTAGGACAAGTGGTTGAAGTTCTCAAGGTTTGTATGTGAGTCCTTGATATTGCAGGTGTCTTTTTTTAAAGCTTCTTAAGGTAAAAGAAAACCAGTAAGTAGCACCTGTAGGACCATAAAGAAGCCCTTATTTACTTCTTCCTAACACATTAAAAGATTTTTTGTAAACCTAAACATTTAAGCTGGCCAACAGCAACATTTATTAGGCTTTTAACTCATTCTATGCTGTTCACTGTAGCAAGTTATTACTGCGAGAAGGAGTTTAGTTTAAAATTGATCGGCCATTTAGATGAACAAGAACAGCACAAGTAGCTTTTTTAGATGCAATAAACCCTGAAGATTTGCTCCTCTTTGTCCTTCTGGGACAAAGGTTGGTTCTAAATTGATTTCTGTCTGTTTATGGTAGAAAACTGCAGATAAGCATCTTTCCTTTATGCTTATTGTATGGTACAAGCTGCTGTACTAAGATCTGTTTTCTTTTTTCCCCCATCACAGAAATCCCTGGCATTGTTCAGAGCTGGAGAGGGGAAACTGGAGGACACGAACCGCAGATATTTCACAAGGCTATGACAACTTCTCTGTTCAGAGAAAAGAAAGCTGGCAAGGTATGCAGCGGAGGAGGTAAACGGAACAGAAAGCATTATGAAACCAGGAGAGAGGGACGTGACGAGAAAGGTTTATTTTTAGGATCCCTTGGAAACTAGTTTATAAAGCGACCTCTTATCTTTCCGTGCAGCTCCCTTCGCAGTCCGCATCCCGAGCACTCAAACAGAAGCCTGAATAGCAAACATGGGTTGTTTCTCCTGCCTGATTAATGATTAGTGAGGCGCGGCAGGAAGGGGCCGCTTTGCGCTGCGGGTCCGGGCGCCCCAGATAGGCGCTGCCTTGGTGCGCAGCCCAAAGGCTTCAGCAGGGAAGGGCAGCGCGGTACAGAGGATGAGGACGGTTGGAAGAGACCAAGACCACCTGGTGCAACCCTCCCCCTGCCACCACTAAGCCACGTCCCCAAGCACCACGTCCAAGCTCTCCTTGAACACCCCAGGGACGGTGACTCCACCGCCTCCCTGGGCGCCCCGTCCCAGCCCTGAGCAGAAACGTCTCCTCGTTCCCACCCTGAGCCTCCCCTGGCGCAACCTGAGGCCGTTCCCTCGGGTCCTGTCGCTAGTTATCTGTGAGAGGACCCCCACCCCCGGTCCCCCCGCCCCACTCACAGGTCGCGGCCTCCGCCAGGGCGGCGAGCAGCGCCAGGCGGGCGAGCAGCGGCGGGCAGCGGCCGCCCCGCGGCCTCATGGCTGCGGCGGGGAGCGGGGGGCGCCGGCTGCTCCGCGGGGCCGCCCGCTGAGGGAGGGAGGGGCCGGGGGCGGGCCGCGCCGCAGGCCGGACCGGCCGCTGATTGGCTGACGCTCCGCGGGCGGAGCCGCTATTGGCCGGCTTGCCCCTCCTCCCGGCTCCGCGCCCGGAGCCTTTTTGTCCCTCTCCCCGCGCCGTGAGCGGTAACCAGGGGTTACCGGGGCCTGCTTACGCGGCCCCGCGGCCCCCGAGGGGGGCGGCCCGGTGTGACGGCGGGCACGTGACCGCGGGGCAGCCGGGGCCCGGGACGCCGGTATGGGGGGGGTTGGGGGGGGGCTGGGGGAGCTGGGCTGGGGCCGTTGGGTCGCCTAACGGGGGGGCTGCGAACAGCCGTTACTCTACGGCGTAGGTCTAGAGCAGGTCTTTGCTCTAGAGCGTTAGCGGTTAATTCGGTTATCTCATGGTGTTCTTCCTCGCCGTAGCGCTTTGTCCGTTTCCTTCCTCGCAAACGGGGTTCTTGGCGTTCTTTGTCCCGGTAATTGCGCTCGGTTGCTACCTGGGCGTTACTGCCGTCGGCCTACAGCTTTACGTCGTTCTGGGTTGGTGGGCTTGGTGGTGGTGCTTCACCGCAGCAAGCAGGAGGAGTTCAAGGTGGCAGCTTTTATACCTGAAACGGCACGCGTGCGTTATCAGTGAAAGCACCTGAACGTACCGCACGCGTTTAATTTCGGAGGTCAACGGTTATTTGCTGTTGCTACTTCAGAAAAACGCACGGTCTCTGCAAAATAGCGTTAGCACGATGTTATACGTTTGCCTGTTTCTTGCGTAGCGTTGAACGCCCTTGTCTCTTCCGCATGCCACGTTTTGGGGATTTTGGTTTTTCTTTGCCCTCCTTCTCCCCTCTTGGGGTTTTCTTTTTGAACAAGGTTTCTTCTGTGATGCAGTCTTCAGCTGCTCTTCTCTCTCTAATGGGTTTTGTTCATGAATCCTGGTTGAATGTTACGGGCCCTGTCTGTGCTTTAGAGCCGCTTAGTTACAGGCTGCCCAGCCTTGTAGGTTGTAAACATGGGGTGGGATTTCTTCAGTGGCGATGCTCAGGCATTGAAAATGTTGCACTTCTGTCAGTTACTCATTAACGGAGCTGTTATGTTTTGCTTTACAGCAGAACTAACTAAAAATTGGTATGGCTATGTTGTCAGTGTTAGCTCTTGCTTGGGGGTCTAGGCAGTGTACTCCACTGCATGTGTTTTTTCTTGTGGCTTTTTGGATTCTTCAGAGCATGGTTTTAATGCTTGTAACCATTGTAATCATCTTGGTCTTCTCCTCAGGAGCTTCTCTGTTCTTCATTCCCTAGACTTTCTGGCGGAGAAGCTATTCTCAGGTGCTCTTATACAACATAGCATAAATTTTTAAAGAATATCTGTTGTCTCTGCTTTAGAAGAAATCTGACCTGTTTCTGATATTGAATGATGGCAGATTTGCACAATGGCATCGTTGAATACAGCAGCTTCTTAAGATCAGGAGTTCTCTTTTACTGCCTGTATAAATTATTTAAACCGTCATTGCTCAATAGGGACAAAATAAGTTTGTTAGGGATAGTTCCTCACTTTTTTCTATGCTTTTTAAATCTAAATTAGGAAGATGATGATTTCAGAAAGCTGTCTTTAATTATTCAGTTTTCTGCTTCATTTGAACTTGGCTTGGTTTGAGGTTAGTTATCTTTAAATGATAAGAAAGAAATGTATTTGTTTAAAAAATGAATTTTAAGAACCAAGCTTCACAAAAGTTTCTGTGGTAATGCAAAGTGTTACTGCCTTCAGTTAATCTGCTCATGAAGGCAAGCTAGCAGCAGGGAATATCTGTCTACATCTTGGCTACTCAGATATAAAACCAGTTGTTTTTCAGCTGAAGCTGCTATTCGAATTCTGATTTATGATGGGATGAGCCAGTGATTTGAGGTGATCGCGCACCTTCCTTCTGTAAGGTTTGTGATAACCTCTGGAGGAGGGTTTGTCCTGTCCTTAGCCACTATCCCTTAACAAGCACACAGATATGATTCCCCTATCCCGTATGTGCGTCTGCTCCCCTGGGTGTCAGTGAGGAGAGTCGATGACCTGGGCCCCATCTGTGAAGGACTAGGGAAGTGACTTGTTGGGTTGTTGGGTGCCAAGAACACTCAGCTGGTTCCCTGCAAAAGGCTCATCCTGCGTTGGTTTGAGCGGTTCCTGTACCATACAACTCAAATCACAGGTTATTTTCCCCTTGCATTTATTCTCCTTTAGGTACAGAGTGGATTTCTGCATCCTTCTACGTTATCCACCAAGTGCACCTGGGTACTTGAGCAAAGACAGTCCTACAAGTGGGTTTGCTTTTTGCCAAGGGAGAAGTAACCCACACTGCTCTTCCCAGCTACTAACAAGCCCTGTACTGTAACATACACTGAAGTAAGGAGGCTCTGTGACCAGTATAGGAGCCTGCTAATAACTGTAATACTCTCGGATTAAAACTGTCCTTATTTTGGGCACAGTGTTGGGCACCAAGGACTGTGGTGCATTGATCCCAGCCAATAGCAAAATACCTACCCAGGAGCTTGCTTGCTCCCCTCTTAACCTGGGATGGGGAGAAAGTGAGAAGACTTAAATGGAGATAATTATTTAACAGAGAAAGTAAAAGCTGCATACTTAAACAGAGGGGAAAAAAAAGTAATTCACTCACTACTTCCTGTCAGCAGCCATTCTTTGTAAGGCATGGCCTCGGCATGCTTCTGGCTGCTTGGGAAAACATGCACAATGATGGTGAACTGTCCTCCTCCTTGCCCTCAGCCTTCTCGCTGAGTACAACATCGCAGCGTATGGGATGTTCCTTCGGTCAGTTTGATTCCGCTGTCCTTGCTGTGTCCCCTTCCAGCTTCTCGTGCACCTGAGCCAACTCACTGGGAAGGCAGAACGAGAAAGAGAAAGCCTTGATGCTGAACAATCACCAAGGCATTGGTGTGGTACCAGCAGTGTTTTAGCCAAAAATACAAAACATAGCACCATATGGGCTGCTGTGAAGGAAACAGACTTCATCCTAGCCAAATCCAGTCAGGGATGTAGTGGCTTTGAAATGCACTAAAATTGACCAAAGCTCAGTGAAGGCCTTTGCTTGAGCACACTTCTGCTGTTGTTTGCAGTAGTACTATCATAGCTAAAGTAACTGTGGGTGTTTTATAGCTTTTGACTCGATGCATTTTACTGCGTGATTTGTGTAAGCTTTACTGTTCCATGCTTGTGTGTGGCTGTAAAGAAGTAAACATGCACATGGTCAAGGAGTGATTCCCCATAGTTTATTCCACAAAGCAGCATCAGAAAGAGGAATGTTCCCTGCTTCTTTCTTTCTCGTGCTTGAAGAGTAGAAAATGGGATTGTAGAATGACAGATGCTTGATTCTTCTATTTAATTTAGTGAAAATTATTAGTCTTTAAGTAGTCTGTTCCTCAAAGTGCTCTCCGGAGAGCTTGGTTTCCTTGACGTGTAAAAGAAACTGACAGTGAATGAATGTACTTAGTGGGTATGACATTCTTTGTTTGCTTTTAATGTCTTATCCTGTTACATTCTTAGGCCTCACCTGTGCTTCAAATTGGTCCTTATTTTCTGTCAGTCAGCAGAGCTGTGCGATGCTATAACTAGGCAAGCACTGGGATTTATTTTGTGGCTTGCTGTTTCACTGCCCTAATTTGCAGGTTTCCTGATGTGCGCCGGTCTTGCACTCCTATGTTTTGTGAGTACTGTGATGTTGCTGCCCAGATGCATAAAACGGGGACAAGTGAAGTGTGAAAGGATGGTAGGAATAAAAGATGCAACAAGACTGTCATGGGGTTGGCTGAAGATGGAAATGCTCTGAACAGACAGGCTGCTTCTAGGGAACAGACAGGCTGCTGCTGCTTGTCTTCATCGTGCATTGGGTCTAACTGTTTTTGGTTTTCTTGCTAGTGGTGACAAGACAAGACCTGGGCCGCTGCTGTCTCTCCAGTCTCCCCAAATTGTTCTGGCCTGTCCACGTTGTTCCTGTAGCTTCCGAGGCTCTGGATGGCTAGTGAAGAGGGATGTTCAATCTAATGGCCAATTGTTGCAACTGGTTAAAACGGTGGCAGGAGCCTGTCAGGTAAACACGTGAAAGCATTCATTTTCTACTTCTGTGCTAACCTTCTTCCCAAACCGTATCTCATGTCATTCAATCAATCTTTCACTTTATTTTGTTCCTTGTATGTTTTTTTAAACTCAAAGATAAAATATGTTGTTTTTTTTTTTTTTCTCCAAGGGAGTATCAATACACGTTCTGAACTTGAAAATGAAATGTTAATCACTTTTAGTTCAGGTACTTTGTTTCTGACTGAAAGAAAGTGTGAAGTTCAAAATACTGTCCTTCGCATGCTATTTTCTCTAATTGGGCATCTGGAGTGATGCTAGAATGTCTATGTACAATTCAATCCATTTTGTCTTTTTGATTTAGCTTCTACACTTTGAGATCATAAAGTGTTGTGTGTTAATACACTGCCAAGAGTATACTGTACCCCAGTGTAATTCTATCTTATTGTTATTATTTAATTACCTTCATGTTGCATTTTCAGAGCAACCTGATGATCCATTTTCACTTCCAGAATTTTACTGTCTTCATTTGTTTCTGTTACTTTTATTTTGACATTCTACATCCTTTTCCCTCTGATTACCAGAGACGCACAGACTTGTGTAAGCTATACTTCATGTGTGATACTGGTACAGTTTTAAGACTGGAAATAACGATGTTTTTACTGTTCCTTCACTTAAAAGAGCATAAAGTTGAGCAAATTCCTTTGACTTGTCTGAGTATTCGTGAATTGGAGGAATGATTGAATTACATATATAGATATATTATTTATATTATTCCTGTGTTTTTGTCCAAGATCCTGTTCTGGTACAAATTCTAGCCTCTATACCAATAGGAATTTATAAAATAAATAGCACTGTTTTGTATGTTTGGAGCTTTCATTGCTCCTGCTTGAAACAAAAGCATGATGAGTACCGGTGCCACTTAATTTATAGCGTCTTATGTTGTCTACCAAAGTTTTTTTGTTCTGTATAGTGTTGTTCAGTTGCACTGGTTGAGACATAAATAAATTGATGGTGTAAGAAAAATAACAGATTTGAATGAGACAGAGAGAGAGTGAAATACAGGAGAATGGAATTGAAATTAAAGAAACTGCTAAAGAGACCATGCCTATACCACAAAAAGTGTAAAATTTACAATACTGTGAAATTAAGCTTCAGCAGGCAAGTGCAAGTTAAGAGCAAAGTCATTATCTCATGTGAAACGTTTAGTGTGATGCTAGACTTTTCATTTTATAGCTCGTTCTGCTGTTTTGTCTAATCAGATGGTCTGACATATTGAATGCCAGATACACAAATTGAATAATGCCTGCCACTTGATATTTTGATACCTATTCTTTCTGCTACTTAGTTGTAAATTTGCTATGTGTGTGTTTTAAAAAAAAAAAAAGCTTAAAATAACTCATATCTCACTAGAAGAAAAAAGACTTGAAATATCTTTCTTTTTTTATTATTCCTTATGGAGGAAGGTGACACTAATAATGGTGGGTCTTGATAATGCTGGTAAAACGGCTACAGTCCGAGGAATTCAAGGAGGTAAGCAGTTAATTTGTTTATCATTTAATTGAAGCATTGAAAGAGTAATTACTCACTTTACATCGTTGTTGTCTAAAGCATTACTTCATCTCTTATCTCTGCTTCCTGTATTGTTTAAAGAAAATTTTGGTGATCGTGCTTTTCTTAAAGAGTTTGGTAACAAAAGCGAGCATGTCACAGGCTCCACTGTGTGGAGAACTGCAGGCAAGGGGGAGGAAAAAAGGCGTCTTAGATGGAAACATGAAGGTCCTGATTTTTGATGTCTGGCAGGTCATATGAGGGTGACTAAAAAGCAGGTGCCCCCCAGACCAGTGCTTTATGCTCAGGAAAAGCAGCAGAGCAAGCTCTGCTTGTTGGCCAGTGCAGGTAAGATCATGTTGAACTAGTGCAGGGTAAATCAGTGCTACTTTAACACGCCAGCAGCAGTTGACAAGCAGCATTGTTACTGCTCCACTGCATGTTTTTCAAAGGTAGTAATATGGTATAGTGACAAGGTGGATAGATAATATGCAGACAACTACCTCTAAAGGCATTGCACCACGCAGCTGAGAGCCATTGGTCTGCTTGGACAGTTAGTCCACAGAGTTGTTTTCAGATATTTTGGAAATACCAGGTCAAAACATTCACAGTACCTTGGTGCTTATGTGGCTTGTATTGACCATTGTATCATTACAGTGCAAAATATCAATTTGCAGCAAAATCTGCTCTGGATAGGGATTTTTGTTTTTATTTCATGAGCATCATAGCATGTTTTTGGACTGGAGGAACTTTTTTAGTATTTCACTAAATCGCTTAAGGAACTACAGCTATTACAGGAACTAATTGTGACTACAAGCAAGCTGTCTCTCTTGGTTGCTTAATTTAAGTGAAAGCAAGTGTAGGAAAAAATCTCAGAAGTCTGTAGGCAACGTTCTGATTCACAGTTAGTTTGAATCAATGTAAAGAAGCAGAATATTCTGGTTAATGAAGCGTTTCACATGTTGGCATACACTAGAAAAATCAGAGGACCAAATCCTTTGCGTGTTCATAGAATGATTGAGGTTGGAAGGGACCTCTGGAGATCATCTAGTCCAACCCCTGCTCAATCAGGGTCACTTAGAGAATGTTGCTCAGGATCACGTCCAGACAGGTTTTCAGTCTCCAGAGAAGGAGACTCTGCAACCTCCTCCAGTACTCTGTCACCCTCACAGTAAAGAAGCTTTTCATCGTATTCAGATGGAACTTCTGTGTTTCACTTTGTGCCCATTGCCACTCATCCTATCACTGGGCATCACCAAAAAGAGTCTGTCCCCGTCATTTTAAAGCCATCAAGATATTTATATACATTGATAAGATCCCCCTTTCAGCCTTCTCTTCTCTAGGCTAAACAGGCCCAGCTCCCTCAGCCATTCCTCATAAGAGAGAAGCTCCAATCCCCAAATTCTCTTTGTAGCCCTCTTCTGGACTCTCTCCAGAAGCTCCAGGTTCATACTGGGGAGCCCAGAACTGGACCCAGTACTCCAGGTGTGGCCATGCCAGGGCTGAGTGGATGGGGAGGATCACCTCCCTCGACCTGCTGGCAACATTCCTCCTAACACACCACCTGATCCTATTGGCCTTCTTGGCCACCAGGGCATGTTGCTGGCTCATGGTTAACTTGTTGCTCACCAGGACTCCCAGGTCCCTCTCTGCAGAGCTGCTTGCTGGCAGATCATCCCCCAGCCTGTACTGGTGCTTAGGGTTATTCTTCCCTAGGTGCAGAACTGTGTACTTGACTGTGTTGAACTCTTTGAGGTTCCCCTCTGCCCAACTCTCTGGGTCCCTCTGAATGGCAACACAGCCTTCTGGTCTGTCAGCCACTCTTCCCAGTGTTGTATCATCAGCAAACTTGCTGAGGATGTACTCTGTCCCTTCTTCCAGGTCATTGATGAGTAAGATGAACAGGACCAGAGCCAGTACTGAACCCTGGGTCTCCAACTAGATCTTGTGCCACTGATCACAGCCCTCTGAGCTCTGCCATCCAGCCAGTTCTCCCTCTACCTCACTGACCACTCACCTAACCCACACTTCCTGTTCTTACCTATGAGGATGTCATGGGAGATGATATCAAAAGCCTTACTGAAGTCAAGGTAGACAGCATCTACTGCTCTACCCTCCTCTACCCAGCCAGTAATTCCACTGTAGAATTCTTTCTTATTGGTTAAGCATGATTTCCACTTGGTGAATCTTGCTGTCTCCTCCTGATCACTTTGTTCTCCACCTCTCCGCTTAGAGATGACATCTAGAATGAGCAGTTCCATCACCTTTCCAGGGATGGAGGAGAGGCTGACTGCCTTGTAGTTTCCGGGCTCCTCCTTCTTGCCCTTTCTGAAGACTGGCATGACGTCTGCTTTCTTCCAGTCCTCGCATACCTCCCCTGTTCTCCATGACCTTTTGAAAATGATGGAGAGTGGCTTAGCAAAAACATCCACTAAGTGCCCCAGCACTCACGGGTGTATCCCATATGGGCCCATGGATTTGCATGTATCACGTTTTCGTAAGTGATCTCTAATCCTATCCTCCTTAGCCAGGGGAAAGTCTTCCTTTCTGTTGTGTGTGCAGAAGTAGCTTTCTGGTGACTGCACAGCAAATGTGCACATACCAGTAAGCTTTATATAAAATAAATGTCATATGCATGTATAACTAGGAAAAGGTTCCAAGAAAGGAAATTGAATGTGTATGTATAATATATAGGCAATGGCTCTAGCGATACATTTTGTATCATTGTTTATCTCCAGAATAGCACTAGCAGTTTTATAGGGACTTATGTAGGTAAGAGACCACTTGATTTTGGAGGGTACTTCACGTTGCCCAGTAACACTTGCAAGCAGGATATAATTTGAGATAAAACTTGTGCTTATGAGAACATATTCTCTTATTTTTCTTTTGAGATTGGCTTTCTAAATAACTTTCATCTTGTTTACATAAGACACTACTAAGTAGTGTTTTGACAGACTCAGAGGCTCCATGTCGACTTTCTGTTTATGCTTGTTATGCAAGCTCACTGACTTGCTAAAGTGTGAAAAAAGTTAGGAACATAAATGAGAGGTTATTCCTGAATCTTTTCTCTGAAAACATGAGTACTTCATTATTTCGCCTTCTGTTCTATTTGAAGATCAACTTTAATACCTTTATCAGAGAAAAGTGACTGTTATTTCTGAAAGTAAGTTTGTTTGTTTGTTGGAAAAAAAAAAAAAAAAGAGAGACGGATACTTGTAAAGAGGAACTCTTGGAAAGGATACTTCTGACTTCTGTGCATGTTTCCCAAGGCCTGAATACTACTTGCCTTAGAAAGCAGGTTTTTTTTTTTTTTTTTTTTTTTCCTTAAAGGGTTTGCAGAAGTTAGAACCTTCACTTAGTTTTCAGGGTTGATTTAAAATATATATACATGATCTTTTTTTTGCCTGTGCAAGTCATGCAGCATATGGGAGGAGGTGACCATTGCAATTGGTGGGCTTTAGCAGAAGCCTGTTCCAAATGTATTTCTGTTCTTAGGACTCTTAAACCTGGGCAAATTAACATAACCTCCAAAGTTGTATTTGCCAAAATGGGTCTGCAGCTTATACAGCTGATGCTGTTGTTTTTTTTTGTTTGTTTTTTGTTTTTTTTTTTACATGAAGACTTTATTAATGGAGACCCTGCAGAACAACAGGACTAGATGTTTCAGTGATATCACCTTAATTTTAGTACCATCAATAACTTTATTAACAAGCTCTCATACTCTTATGTTCTCTTGTACAGGCAAATATAACTGTCTAGACTACTTCTCAAAACAAAGTTTGAGGTTTGAAGTTGGAATTTGTCACAAACAGGTGTCCCTCTTCTGTAGCTGGAGTCTTGGCTTACGCTGCTCTGGCAAGGGGGCTGTTCTGGATCCCCATCTTGAGTGTGACAAAGATTTCTCTCTCTCTCAGAAAAGGAATGTGGGAGCAGCAGGCTGGTAGTAATTTAGTTTCTGTGCTGCTCTTCAGGTTGCTCTGTGTTTTTGACCATGACTGTGCTTTTTCCTCTCAACAAGCTGAATTTTACAGCTGTTTTTCCCACCTTCTGCTAGCAAGCTACGTAAAACAGCTCCAGAAATCCAATTAACTCACCCCTGCAGAGTCAGCCTAGTGGTGTGAGGCAAGTGCAGGCTTTCTTTCTCGTTGAGGGAGACAGCAAGTAAAAGTGCAACATATAAACCTATAGCTTTTTAGCATATTGCGTGGCAAACTCAAAAACAGAAAATAAATGACAAAAAAAAAAAAAAAACAACTTCCCTTGAATAAAGGAAATGAAGTAATTGACACTTCAGGAGAACCTAGCTTGGTGCTTTTTAAAGGCTGGTCAGGCAGCTGCTTTATCTCAGCCCTTCATTTGAGCTTTTGAAGCCTTTTTGGCAACCGTGAGGGATAAAGAAGAAATCTGGCAGAACACAAGGCTTCCCAGTTCATAATACATTAACTGTATTGTTTTGCTTCTCAAATTTGGATTAATACCATACAAATGCTATATAACTGTTCAGAAGGGAGCACCTAGGGTGAGGTTGTGTGTAAAAGCAAAAACTGCAATTCATTTTATCTGTGGTGTTAAATATTAAAAAATGCCCCTTTTTGCCTTTTTTTTTTTTCCTGGTGCTAAATCAGTGTAAAATAATTGGTTGGGAGTAATGTATTAATTTGAAATTATCTTAAGAAAAGGAAAATATTAATGTAAAATATGTGGTTAGCAACGTGGTGTCACTTAACAGTGAGGGTTTGCTCCATGCGTTCAGAATACAGATTTTGCTACAGAAATCAAAATGTAAAATCCTCTTTAAATAGCTAAGGCAACGTTTTACTAAAGGCTTTCTCCTTTGATCTCTAACAGAGTCTCCTGAAGATGTAGCTCCAACAGTTGGGTTTTCCAAGATTGACCTGAAACAGGGACGCTTTGAAGTCACCATCTTTGATTTAGGAGGTGGAAAGCGAATTAGAAACATCTGGAGAAATTACTATGCTGAGTCTTACGGTGTAATATTTGTCGTGGATTCCAGTGACATTGCAAGAATGGAAGAAACAAAGCAAGCCATGACAGAAGTTTTAAACAGCCCTAAGATATCAGGGAAACCTGTGTTAGTGTAAGTATTATCTACAAAGTTTCAAATTCTCATTAGAATAATATTTATTGATTTTTGACCTTGGGTATACCTTCCAAAGAAGAATTTGTGTATAGTATTGACATAATGTACACTGATAGTACTGTTGTTTTAGCACTGACCAATGCTACAGTTAGTTTTATGGTCTTTCCAAAGTGTTTGTGCCATCTTAATATTATAGTAGTTAACAAAGCCTTTTCTTTCTTTTTTTCCTCGTTCTTGCCTTCCCTCTCGAGTTGTACATACTGACATGCTAAATCGATTCACTGAATCTGACATTAGAGTTTTTTATTTAACCTTTTATTAAGTCTTTATATTAGTTTCTCATCTCTTTCAGTAGCAGTGGAAAAATCCATAACATTTGTTTAAACTCTTTCAGATTTTAGCATTAATTCATATGATAGGGCAGGTTAAAGGCTGTGCAAGTCTGACATGGTGACTTCTTGTGAAAATGTTGTTACTGTTTAGGCCTAGATCAATTCCATAAATTGTAAATGATTGTTTATATTCTGCAACACCAGTAAACATAAAATGTCTTGTTCACCTAACACACGGTGGTGCTGCTGATGCATGATCAGCAAAATCTTGTTAAAGGAAGCTTACCTCAGTAGTATTTGGCATTTGCTTCTGCTTCAGTGCATGTGTTTTTAAAAACACAAGTTTCAAAGGTCTGGAAATTCTTACACAGAACAGATAAAAACTAATCAATTTCTTTCCTTAAAAACTAAGTTTTGTAAAATACTGTAACATTTTTGTTAAATTCAGCAATGGGGAAAAAAGAGAACAAACGCCATTTTAAAGTTACAAAATAAGCTATGAAAGTTAAAAATGGTTTCTCAGGACAATATCTTTGGGTGTAAGAACTCCATAATTCAGTGATTGTACAACATCTCCATAGTATAATAAAGAATCTGCGCTTAAGGCTAAGAAGAGATGCCTTTTACTTTTAAGGCATAGTGATTCTCTGGTGGTTTGAGAGTGAAGCTGGCTAATCTGTTTTGATGAAATAAGAGTGTATAGTTCAGCAAGCTAATAGTGTACGTGTTGAAAAATAGATTAGACTTTAAATTCCGTTTCTGTCTGAGTGTTCTTGGTATAGGAAAGGCAATAAAACCATTTTAATGCAGCTAGTTTAACTCAGATCTGTTCTTCTGAAAATGAACCTGTGACAGTTGACAACTGTGCAGAGTTTCCAAGTAAATATAACTTCGTTTTTCATGTAAATCTTTGTCCTAATCCTGTAATAGAGCTGATGTGGGCAGTTGACTGTATCTGCACAGAGCCTATATGCCTCTCTGGGACTTGATCCTGGTTTTTGATCCATGTCAGTAGCCAATCAGAAGGCAGAGTCTATTAACTGAGTCTAATAATAACTAAGTTTGTTAATGTTATTGCCTTCTAACTGATTGACCCTCGAGCCTTTGAACAGAATTTGCTCTGGCAGTGTCCCAGCTCTGTGAAGATAAATGGTAGTTCATTGTCTTATGTATATGCCTGCATCTTGAGTTGCAAACTCTTTTCTGTATTGTCTGTTTTTTCTATTCGGTGTCTGCTCATGGCGTAGTGATGATGCTCAGATAAGCAAATTTTGATGTTATGCAATAGGTAAAATACATGCTGAATCATGACGTTTGTTCACATAAATATATCTCCTTTTTAACTTTAACATTTTAAAGAAATAACCTAATTTAGATAGAAGCATTTTTTTTTTACCATGTAAAAAGTATGTTACTGCAGGGTCTGGCTCATCAGAGTGAAAAGATCTCTGATAGTAACATGGAATAAAACTATTCTCCAGGCATTTTTAAGCTGCTGCTATGTGATAGTAGATTTGTCCATTGCTCTACATATTCACTCATAGCTCTGTATATTCATTTGCTTTCAATATGTATTCATTGGCACTGTAGAATTATTTAAAAAAAGCAACAACAACATTATCAAACTTCAAATGGGAAACGTTTAATGGTCACCAGGAAAGGCTTGGGAGTGTTCAACAAAGTCCTTCACTAAAATAGACAAATTAAACTTTTTTTCCCCTTTTTGAACAGTGCAGTAATCATGTGGTTTGCCTACACAGAGATGTAGTTGTTCGCTCCTTCCCCTTTCCTCCCACCGTTCTCTCCCCTGACCTTCTGTTCCTTGGGTGCTGGCACTACAATGAGCTGAGTGTGGTAGCTGACTTGCTCATTCCTTCTCAGAGGTCAACAGCTGCATGTCTCCCTGCGCCTGAGCAGGCACGTGTGTCGAACTCTAGTTTACCCGGGTAGTAAGGGTAGAGAGTATACTAGCTCCAGCTCCTACTAATCAAGACATGTCTCCAGTGCTGCATCACTATGTCCCAAGGCCAGAGGGATGTCACATGAGATGGATGTGACCTCTCCAGAAAGGAATCCCCGAAAGCTTCTCACTCGAAGCAGCACACACAGGAGCTAGTCCGCAGCACTCGCTTCATCCAGGGGCCAGAGCTGGCTCTCTGGTGCTGTCCCCAAAGACAGTGTAGTTATAACTAAACAGCTAGGTGAGTGTCTAAGATGGTGGGTATTTGGAAGAAGGGAGAAGGAGAGGTGGTAGAAGAATTCTGAATACTTTGTCCTTTCAGGACTGTGCTGTATGCAATGAAAGTGTTTAAATCTTAGTGTACAGGGAGGTGTGCAGCTGGGATCCACAGTTCTTTCATGAAATACATGAAAAGTTATATACATGAGAAATACTTGAAAATCTTTAGGTACAAGAGTAGGACCTTGAAAAAATACATTTTTTTTATTCTTAAAAAGTCACTTTGCTGAAGTTAAAATGTGGTTTTGTTTTTTTTTGATAGCTTTTTCCAGTAAATAACTTATTTCTCTTTCTTTGATATTAGAAGGCCTTTTTTGTTTTATATCAGAACAAACAACCATCCTTTCTGACAAGTTCCGGGAATTTATGGCAATGTATGGCACCATATGTAGTCTTAGATATGTTTTTCTCAATCAACTCTGTACTGTGAGTAGTGCTAGCAAGACACCGCTGTGAACCGCCATTGGGTAGAAGGGTCTTGTTGTTTGATGAAGAACAAGATCCATTATTAGAGAGTTAGGGGTGCAGTCTTTGTTACCGAGTGAAGTAGAGTTGGAGCTGTTGGCCTGCTCCACCTCTTGCTGTCTTTCTCCCATCCCAATCAACTGCATTATGGTGTGCCCTAATCCCTAATAGTACATCTGTGTAGGTGGCAGCTGTACTCTTTGCCAGAAGACAACACATTGCCAGAAGACAACACACTGCTGGCAGAAGGGTGAAGGGGGAGATGGCTCTTGATCCTCATCCTCCCTGTTACAGGGATGTACAGCAAGCCCAATGCAGGGAGAAGTGGAGACTAAGGAAGAGAATACGCTAAATCGTCTAGTGTGGACATAAAACTGGTACTTGATGCTCTGTACTCACAGTACTGTGAGGATGTAAGAGTTCTGATACTGTTTAGTGCAATACTTGGACTACACTGAACTGGGACAATGGCATTTTATTATCTGTCAGTGTGTCACAATTTAACTTTAAAATCATTTTCCTAATATGCTGATACTATAGGCTGTTACTGACTGTTAGTACAAATTACTTGAAGACATTAAACTTGGTGTTTGGCTTTTTTTTTTTTTACTGTACAGTGTTACTACTTTAATTTGTTTGCTTATGTAGGGTTTTTAAAATATTAGGGTGCTTTTGTAGTTAATCAGTCTGGGGAAACTGACTTGCAGAACCACCAGTAAGACCTGGTGGTTCTTGAGTTCATGGGTCAGTTCTGCTGTCAGCGTCCTCAGGATTTATATAGGTATGCAATATTTTTTTCTTTCAAAACTTTATCCCACATTTTATCAGAAAGGGTCACCTGCATTTAATATTATGAATACAAATACTGTTGAAGTATTTGAAATAAAGATGCAAAAAATACAAGAGGCAATATTGAACTCCATGTGTTGATGTTTTTATATTAGAGAGATTTCTGGGCAGTTTTTTTTTAAGTAGAAAACTACTTTCTACCTTTTATTTAGGTGATGAGGGATTATAATCTTCAATATTTCATATTGAAGATTGGAATTATAGCATCTCTACTTCAGTTTCTTTTTGCCAGTTACACTTAACTATGTAACTATTGCAAAAAAAAAAAAAAAAAAACAAAAAACAAACTGGAAAGTTCATTTTAAAGATTACTTCAGCCTACATAATTTCAGGTCTTAATCAGTCTGGATATTCAATATCAGTTTCTCATGATGTCATTGTAATAATAGCACCTTGTGTTTAAAAAGAAGCAAATAAAAACTTTGCTCAAGTCTTGAAGTCTTTCTTCTCAGAGATTCTTCATCATGTTACTTAGATTTGTTTTGCAGTTTTCTAACAATATACAGCTGAAAACTACTTGAATTATTTACTTGCATATGGATAGGCAGTTGTCTTCCTGAGTATTATTGAAGATGGAATTCTCTTTCAGGATTTCAAGTATGGTTTACATTTATTAGAAGTAACAATTGTCTGTCTGGTTAGACATCTTTGTGGTGTGAAAAGGAAGGGCTAACCCAGAAACACATTTCTCTCACAGATAAGGATGCTTGCGTGGACACTTCTGCAATGGGAGATGCTGCATCAACATGGTGTTTATTGTATTTTGGTCTTCTTTTCTGTCAACCATGCCTGAGATAATCCTTCACAGAACTAGAGTAATGCCTTTTGTTTTAAGGGCTGGGGAGGGAAAGAGGGCTGCTGCGTACCTTCTTTTCTAAAAGTAAGAATGGGAATGGGAGATGGGGTGGTGTTTCTGTGTATGCATACACACATGAATATGTGTGTTTGTATCTGTGTGTGTATATATATCCGTATACGTGCGTGTTTGTGTGGAAAGAGTATGTTGGCCATAGCAAATTTTTTCCCTGTATTGATTATGGGCTTGTTTCTACTCTGCCTTTGAAATGAAAATGTGGCTCCACAGATGCAACAGTTAAGGGAGATTATTTAATGGAATAGTATCAGTGGTGTCATTATCAGGTTTTATTTTTTTCTTTACTGTGTAAATCATCTTTTTTCACTTTATAGTTTAGACCTCTGGTTGCACTTTAACAGTTAATCTCAGCAGTGATATTAAGCTGGGATGGAACAAATTCACCTATTTCTAAATCTAGCAATGTGAAAATAAGTTGATAGTCCCTTTTGATAGATTAATTGCATCCGGTGGGGAAAAAATCAAAGGCATCTGGCTCAGTTAGTGTATTGCAGAATTGCAGCTCAATTTGGTCTGAGTGTATCCAGATATAGTGGTATTGATTGTCTTTGCACAGCATAAAGGAATGTATTTAGAAATACATTGCTGTGATGGTTTTTGTTTTTTGAAATAACTTTTTCATCTCAGTTGTGCTGTTATTTTCCATTTAGAATTGCATCAGAGCACTATTTCTCATTCAGTTCCCAAAGGGGTTGTGTACAGGGCAGATGTCACTCACTGGGACAAGCAAAAATAATCTCCATCTACTTGCTTCTCTTCTCTGCAGAAATAACTGCTGCTATAAAATAAAGCAGTGGTGTGCTTCCTGTCTTGCTAATTCAGCCATTTCATAGGAACATCTAAGTTGTCTTCAGGGACTGGTTGAGTCAATGGCTAGCTGTTCTTATCTCTTTCCCACGTTTCATTAGCTCATAGTATTGACGGACACAAGAATGTAGCTCTCATCAGAAGGTGGAAAAAGAACAAAAGCAATGTGTGTAAAACAGAAGGATGAATAGCTCTGTGAACTGCTGAACTATTAAATCTGGAAAGTAGGTTCTTAGGTACCTTATACTATTCTTGTACTGAAGATTTTCATTCAGTTAAGGTGTTAAAAGGAAACTGGTTATTAATTTTTGTGAAACAATGGGAATTTAACCCATTCCCACTGTAAAGTGTGATTTTAATTGTGATTTGAAAAAAAAAATTATGTATTTCCATGCACTTACGTGGGTAGGGAGGCATGTATGCCCACATTCATGCATGGAAATGGCATCACTATGAATTCCAGTGCAAGTCCTCTAGGCATGAAGTGTTAGCAGCTGCCACACTCAGTTTAGCTATCTGTAGATGTAGAGTATCTGACATCCATAATCTATAAGGATTAAACTAGGCTGTAACGTAAAGCTTTAAAAGGAGAATTAATTAAAATGATGGTAGGTCTAAATCTTTCAAGGATGTTTCAGTCAGTACACACTGTATTGCCTTCTTGTATGTGTCCTGTATCCATTTTAGGTACTAGGGTAAAGTATTCCTATTTACCTTTACTTATAATGCTAATTTAAGCATCAATCTTGCACTCTTAAATGAGGATCCTAGGTTTCTACAAATAGCAGAATTTCATAGGACCATTTAGTGTTCTGGAAACCCCCAGCTGATTCTTCTGGCCACTCCTGTAGCAGTGCAAATAAAGGTCTGGCCTCGCTACAGAAAAGACAGTGAAGACGAATGTTGATTACACTACAGTGAGTCCAGGCTAGTCAGGGGCTAGATCATGCGACATAAGGAGAGGCAAGAGAACTGCATTTGTTTCAGACTTCAGAAGAAAACGAGGAGGGGAAATCTTACTGCTGCCTACCAGCACTTATTAGGGAGGTGTGGAGAAAACGGAACGTGGCTCTTCTCAGAGAGGTGCTGATAGGCTGAGAAGTGGTGGATGAGAGGTTCTACCAGGGCAATGCTCGTTCTGGTAAGACCAAGAGGCTGAGCAAGATGTTGGTCTGGATGTCACCCAGAAATTCCTTCTGATGTAATTCTCTGGTTCCAGGTTATAGAAGTTTTTTGTAAGGATAATTTTTTTTCGTTTATTTTCTAATTAATGAAAGTGAGACTGCAGAAACAACTGCATATTTGTGTAGGCCAGGCAGCAGTAAGAGCACGTCTTCTCATGGAATAATAGAAGTATCATTTTCCCCCACCATCACCTGGTAGGTGTCTACCTAGCTGATTGAATAACATAAGTATCTCTGTGTCAGTTTGTTAATAATTGGTTTCTCAGCAGGCTGCTGACAAATGCCCTGTAGGTTTGATGTAGGCTTCTGCTGCTAATGACCTTTGATGTGCTCAGAAAATATTGACTCAAAACCTATTTGTAAGAAATACCAAAAATATGGTATTAAATAACCAGATATGTTTTGCATGTCCCAAAACAGTGCATGCTGTCCTACTACAATTTGAGCATTATTTTAGGATGGCCTGTGAGTAAACTCCTGTAGAAGCAGCACTCAAATAGTCCTGATAATCAAACACAAAGTCAGAAAACAGTTTAGGTATCAGGTTCTACATTGTTGTTGAGGAACTCCAGATTATTGGGGGAACAAAAAAAAAGAACCAAGTAAATATGAGTGCTAAAAACAAACAAAAACAGCAAGGCAATTAGAAAAATACTGAATATTATTTTATAAAAGGTTATTCAACCAGTCTTATGAATCTTGTCTGAGATTAACGATCCTTCTGATGTTTCCCAAAAGCACGGGAGATGTCGTCACATTGTTTTGGCTTCTTATGAGCAGAAGAACAAGAAAGTGTCACCCATCTCCTTTGATCCTTCCTTCTAGTTCACGTGTTTCTGTGAAAATCATAAAATTCAGGGTCAGATGAAGATCTCCTTGCATTCTTCTAACTCAGTTTGGAAAAAACAGATGCAGTTTTTCCTGAGAGGTGGTGTGGAAGGACAAATAAGAAGAAAAATGAATCAATAGAAGGATTCTGAGGCTGCCTAATAAGGAACTTTTACTAAATAAGAATGGTTGCTGCTTCAAATGTGTTTTTTTTTTTCTTTGTCATTTGCAGCATGGACAACACCAGCAGCATATTGCTTTGCAAGGGTTTCTTTTCCGATACTTGACTGCAAGTCCAAATTTTTCTCTAGATATTTGAGTGTATTCTTGAGTGTTGTTCATACTGATTTCTATGTTGTTGATCATCTCCCCTTGCTCCTCCACCAGAAGCGATACCTGGATAAAAAGTTCCTTCAAGTCTTTGATCTGGTTCTCCAGACTGACTAGTTCTTTGTGTCTCTGTTCAATCTCTGAAAGCTGAGCTTTTGTTATTTTGACTTCAGTGAGTAGATTTTCATTGAAAATATCCCATTTTCCTTGTTGAAGCATGTCATTGACTTCTTCCTCAGATACCTCCTTACCAGCTACTTCAAGCTGACGAACGATAAATTTTCTGCATTTCTCTTGCTTGACTGTTATAGCTTCGTTGTAGGAGAGCATAGCATTTAGGTAACACCGGGATAGGAAAGCATGCTGGGAAGCTAGAATTCTTACTATGGCAGATGATAAGCCATATTCGCTTTCAGCTTTTTTCACTGTTTTTGACAGTTCGTCCAAACCCTTTCTTACGTGTTCTGCTTGAATTTTGATTTCTCTTGCTATGTTAGATTCCTTTTTAAGAACACTGAACCTTCTCATTGAAGATACTAGGCTCTTTTGTTGTTGACTAAATTTATGAACTTCGTCCACCAAATTATTGATTTCATTCTGAAGCTTCTGGATTTCATGGAAATGCCTTTCAGTTATGGGCTCCCTTTCATAAATAATAGCCTGCTGTTCAAACTCTTCCTGCTCATCTTGTACGGGTGGGTGGTTGTTCTCTCCAACTATCTGCAGTTCCTTAGCTCTCAGTTTAAGCTCTTGGAGGCGGTCTTTCATGGTTTTTGTACTCAGTTTTTCTTAGCTTGTTCTTTTCCTCCCTTGCAAGACAGGGAGCTAACTCTAATATCCAGTATTTTCTTAGTTTGCTGTAATCAAAGTGTAACAAAAATCTATGTTAGCAGTTGTCCATATTCATCAGAAGTAGCTTTGGAGATTAGAGCTATTTCCCTCTGTACAAAGGTAAAGGACAAGTAGCTCCAAATCAAAAGTGATTAGGTATTATGATTAAATGTACAAGATAGGTATTGTCTGGGCATACTACCCTTTAACCCAGTTTTTGTAGGACTTAATCTCATAAACAAAAGTTTTTAATTTATTTTCAGATGGGTACAGATAAGTTTTCCCTCAACTTCTTCATTATCTAGTGTTTTTTCCACATACACTGATTTCAAACCTGATCCCATTTTTGTAATAGATTCATAGTGTAACATCCAGAACCTATAATATCTAGGAATTTGGTAGGTGGAGAGGACTTTTATGTGGGGGAGGAAGAGAGGAGTAACTAAAATTTTTATTTTACCATAATTAATCATTTGAAAGAAAAGTAATGATTTTTATTTTTTTTTTTAATATAAGTAAGCTCTTCTTGTTTTCTCAGTGGGAAATGTATGCTTCAGCCACAGAAGCTGAGACAGTCTAAGGAGTCAGTTTTGGCTTGCGTAAACTATTTTAGGCTTTTAGTTTAGCCATGCTGATTTTTTTTTCTCCTTTTTCCTTGGCTTCACTTGCCTGTGGAGTTACACTGGTGGTAACTGAGGTAGTAAACTCTACAGCAAAACAGAACAACAGAACTCTGACTATGAAAATACGTATTTTTTTATGTCTGAGTTTTCGTAGAAGTGGACCCACTATCTGTTATGATGGGACTTAAAGATTTTCTAAGCCACTTCTGAATTTTTCTGTTCTTATTTGTCGTTTGTAATCTTTAATAAAATTTATACAAATGTACTCTGTGCATTATATTAAGATACAATTCAGTAATGTTTGTTTTTTAACAAAAAGTGGACTTAGTGACCTTAGCTGTTGTGTGAGCTTCACTGGAGATAGTTAAGCTCCAGTTTAACAGAGATCTTAGTGTGATATTGAAGTTTTGTTTTTTTTTTTTTAATGGCAAGTGATTTTTATAGAAAATCTTTAAAATCTTAAACAAACAAACAAACATACCATTCAAATGACTGTGGGTATAATGCTCAGCCTGGCCTTGTGCGGTCATTGTAAATTTCCCTATTTGCTTTCAAATAAAGAAAAGTCCTGTAAATATTTCAGAAGCTTGCTTGAAGACATCTTCCATGTTAAAAACAAACAAAAAAAAAAAAAAAAGAGAGAAATTGTCAGCTTGATGCAGCTTGTCTATATGTCCACAATAAAAATTAAAAAAAAAAAAAAAATTAGACTGAATGCCTGTGTTATTGAACACAACAATATCCATGGAGGAATATCTGTAACATGTTATGCACCTGGATGGAACATTGACCAAGGAGCCCTGAAAAACAGAAGTGATAAAAATGAATATTTTGGAATGCAAATATTTCTTTAAGTTTGGAGAAAGAAAGAACACTTGAACACTTTTATATTACAAGGAGCAAGAGTTTGGGAAGGGCTGTTTGTGGGTGTTTATTTCAGTTTAATTGTGCCACGTCCTAGGCTCTGGACCAAAGGCTTTTCAGTAATTTTGACACACAAATGTGGGTGTTGTAGTCATTTTTTCCTATGAGTGTCATAAAATTAAGTCTTTTTGAAGAGTATTAAGGTTTATTTGTTTGAATTTGTATGTGGCACCTTCATTCAATTTTTAAATATTTCTTTGTGAGCTTTTATTTGGCTAAATGAGGTACCTGGAATGTTGCAGGTGAATAGGTGCCTGGACAGGAGTTCTGAAGAGGAATAAAAGTTTTTTTCATCAAACAGCTTGGGCAAAGCACTACTTTTTCATTGAAATATTCTTCCAAGTTTTAACTTGGTTTTTCAAAATTTGCATACTGCAGGAAGGGCATTTGGTAGCAAGATGTTTTATGTCGTACACTTTCATTACGTGGAGCATAACCTCTAAACCCTAGCAGGCAGCTTCCACAAGTCTTCAAATATAAATCATATTAATGAACTTCAGTTTAAGGAACGAATACTAAACACACACACCCGGCATCCTTTTGTGCAGCAACTGCAGAGCTTATCTTTTATTAAAATGCTTTTTGTCATGGTTGTTTTAGGGCTGCTACTATTGATTGCTTTTTTCATCCTCTGCTCTGTATACAAAGGGGTTGCTTCATTCTGTACAAATCAAAAGTGATGGTCATTACTGCTTTGAAGTAGACTGACGTTGGGTTTTTCTTTTTAGTTTAAAGGTTTGTATAAATATAATAAACAGTTAGTTTGTAGCTAGCAGTTAGCTTGTGACTAGCTTGCATGCAGTGCTGTCCAAGTGAAGTCATAGGACTCTGTTCAGCACAAAACATCAGCCAAAAGGGGCTAACTGGTAATTTTCCATTACAAAATGACTGTGAATGCTTTGAAATCAGATACTGGCTCTACTGGGCCCGAGATAGAAAATACAAAGCTGTAAGCTGCATGCACAATGATAGAAATGAGCAGTTTGGCCTTTCAGGGGTGCGTGCTTAAGCTGTAACAGTCTTTTTAAAAGGTATAACAATTCAGAAAATCTTCAAGGGTTGACACGTTTGTGTTCATCCCAAACTGTTCAGTGCATCTCAGTTACTCAGAGCAAGAATTGCTTCCTTTAGATACCTCTGCCTGATATGACAGCTCACCATGGTACCGAGGGTGGATCACCTCTGTTAAGCATTTCTGTTGATTTCCTTAGGAAGACTGCAGCTTTGCATGTGTACTTATGTTTAGTATTATGTAATTCAGCACAAAGTCTTTTGTTTTAACTGAGAGAGTTTCCATTGTGTAGGCTTTATAAAATTCAACAATAATAAAGTTCAACTATTTCTAATTGTAGGAAAGACAGTATTTTTTTTCAAACTTCCCATAAATGTTTTCCTTGGGCTAAGATCAAGAATGGAAAAATCTTGGTAACAAGTGAAGCGTTCAGGTCCATGAGATTTCTATTTAGGGTCTTTTGGACAAGTCTAACATCAAACATGTTTTTTTCCATAGGGTTATTCAGCCATTAATGCTAAACAATGCAGTAATATCTTCTGGCTCTTAGAGGTTTCAAGGTAGTCCTCTGAAACAGTAGTGTTTTAAATTGCGATTCTAAGGATTCTTTTTAGTAAGCAAATGCAGATTTCCGTCTGTTATCCAAAAAGATGCAATTTGTAATAGATGCAAAGAATCAATCCAGTAACCTGTCAACGTGCAAACAATTTTGTTACATTTGAATAGCTTCAAATGCCACTGCTGGGGTTTCTCTGATCTCTTATGCATATTTAAAGTCCCTAAGTAGGTTTTTGCATAATCTAAGTCATGGAGCTGAACACTCTGAACATGTTTTCCACAGATTTAAATCTGGCTGTCTGCAGGAGGATTAGCTGAAAAACAAAACTTTAAATGCTACATAGATTGATCATGAGAAAGAATGCTGATATTGTACCGTAGTGTGGATTTCCCTTACTGTTTTTTGTTGTTGTTGATGTCTCCCTCTCCTTTCCCCCTGTGCTTTAGTATCTGAATTTAGCATTTGTTCATTTACTGCAAGAGAATCCGAAAAGCCTGATAGCTATTAGAAGTTACGTAACTGTACTGAGACTTACGATCAGGCAAGCTTGCAAGTAATTTTTTGGAAAATACTACTTTGGGGTGGAGAAAAATGCAACTTGTGTTTATTTTATTACAGTAATTCCTCTGAATTGCTTAACTTGCCACGGTGTATCTCCCCACAGCAGAAGAGAGGCAATTTCTTCAAGGTAACATTCTTTTGAGATGTTTCAGAACTGCTTGGCACCACCAAGACTGCTGCAGAGAATGCTCAGTGTGGGGAATGTGAAAGGAACCAGGAGTGCTAAACAAGGCTTCACAGAGGTGACCTGACAGTCTGTTTTAGTACAGCCTAACACATCTGTTGACCCATGTTAATTTAACATGGCTTGGCAATCCTGTGCTTAAAAGCAAGTTCTAATGGCACCATTTAATGATTATGTGAGCTGGCAAGACTTCTTGTGTCTAAGGAAATTCAAGTAATTACTGAAAAGCTCTAAAACATACATGCAGTCATGCAGTTACTCCGACAGAACACAGTTCAATTTCTCCAAACGATAGTTACAATTTTTTCTTGTGCTCAGTCTGCTGTGACTTGAAAGTGAGTCAACCACAGGACCATAAGAACTGACCTTCATGTTCGATTTGTATGTCTACTAACAACTAATGTCTACTTTTTGATATTTTGGGTTCATTGGTCTTGAAATACTTGAATTCCTTAAAAAAGTAAAATAAAAATAGAAGTGAGCTACTATTAGGGGATTCTTTGCAAGGTATGAATCATATCACCAGTTATCTGCAGATGGAACATTTCTCAAATATCAAACTTGTAAAGTGGTGAGCAGAAAACACTTCAGGTGGTTACTTTTTTTTTCTTGTTTAAACATCAGACTCACTAAGAAATAGAATGTAAGCAATTGAACCCTAGTTTCATATCTTACATCCTATCTGGCTTGCCTTCAAAACCTGCGTCTGAATTTGCTTGCCAGTAAATGTGGTTGATTATACTGGCAGCTGAAACACATGCTGGTTTCAAATAAATAAGGATGTCTTCATGAGGAAGATAACCTTGGAGATTGTCCGCTTGACTTTTTGAAAGTTCCCTAACAAACTTTGTTCATATAGTGAGTCCTTGTTGTTGTCCTTTGTGTTTGTGTATATATATAGGGGCACATCTTGTTTTTTCAGTTGAGATGAAAGACACATTGTTGAAGTTTTGGCCAACACAGAGAGAATATGCCTACTCCTTTAGAGCTGAGTAAATGACTAAGTGGATGGAAAGCACCTGAATGACTTGGTGTCCCCTACATTCAAATAAATAAATAAAAATACTTCAGTGGTGATGAAAATATCACAGCTTAGCACATCCTCAATGGCCTTATCAGACATTTTTTTTCACTAATAGTTGGAAAAGGGGTTAGAACAGCTCAGAGCAGTAAAGGTGAAACAGATCAGAAGGTGAGAGAGCATTAGCTTGCTAAACTGCAGCTTCAGGTTGTTGACTAAGTTCAGAAATGGCTCTGAATGCTCTTACATATACAAACCTAAAGAGCATCAGCGAAGTCTGTCCATGTTTCTGACCATTCCTCAGACATAGCTGCTGCTGTATCTTCTACTTGAGTTACCAATTCTGAAACCTTGTTTGGAACCAGGATCTAAATCTGCAGGCCAGTCTTTAAAAAAGATACTGTGTAGATATGGAGTCCCTCTAATGTGGCTGCAGTAATTCAGGTGGTAATGTGTCACTGTGCACTTTCTGGGAACAGTTAAAAGCTGTGTGGTATTGAAAACAGCCAAAGATCAGCCTGGACTACAGGATACATAAAGGGAGAAGGATGTAGAGAGTAGGGTGGGAGTAAGGAAGGGAACAATACAGTCTATAGGAGAGAAGGAATTAAGCCCAGTTTTGCCTAGCACTAAGCTGTTTTCAGAGTTTAAGGATTATTGACCTGCTTTCATAAGCATACTCTATTTGGGGGAGGGAGGAGGAGGAATGCACATGCCACATTTCATTTTGGTCATGCTGGCATGCCTTATCTCCTAGAAGGTCTTTTCTCAACACCCCACTATTTTTATCATGCAGATCCACTGGTGATTAAGTTTGTATTTGTTCTGGTAGGCATCTTATAGCTGATGCATTTAGGAACACAGTTGTCACATCCTTATCAAATGTTTTAAGAGTAATGCAACAATCTGTGACTTTTGCTAACTTTAATGTGTTATTAAACAGAGTTATTAATCCCTCCAAACTGATGACATGTGGCTGGGCAAGTCTTGATAAAGACAGTTACCTCTGCCTAGGAGAATAACAGGTCATGATGAATAGACCGCCAGTGTTAATTTGTCATGATGAGAAAGTTTGTCCTAAATTCATTTCAATTCTTTTCAGAATTTTTATTTCTATCAAATTCACTATCTCCGATGTTTTATATATGTATGTATGTATATATATATATATCTATTTAAAGGACCTTGTGCTTAATTGTAAAGCAGCCATTTAGAATGTTCTTTCACCTGTCTACTTTGTCGATAGACCCATTTATCAGGGAGTGTATGTACAAAAATGATGTTTGGTCTGCATTAAGTTAAAAGGCATATGTGAAGTAGTTAAGCTGATCTTATGTAACTCTTGTTACTGGTTGTCGTTAGATTCAGTGGCTTCTTTTGGGGGTCTGGTGTGCTGGTTTTTATGCTTTTTGTTTGTTTTTGTCTTCTTCCTGATTTACCAAAAACTCCTGTTTAGGTTCCATAGTTTCATTTGCTGTTTCTAGAGTATTGAGCACCTTCATTAAAATGTCTGATACAAAAGAAGACTCTGATATTTGGTTTAATTTGTATGCTGCCAATGTTAGTTTTAGTATGCTGAGGTCCACTAGAAGAGGAAGGCTTGCAGACAAGCAAAGGACATAATTCTCTCTTTAAAGCTCTGAGGTGTGTAATCTCTGTTCTACATCACACTCTATTCATTACCTCTGCTGAAACAGCTTTTTTTTTTTTTTTTTTTTTTCTGACTTCAGCAAAAATAAGGGTCAGCTTGTTTTTCTACCCTGCCCCTTAGTTATGAAGGGAAGGGCACAGGGTAGAGAATGCTTTGAGGCAATGTGTCCCAAAGGAATTTCAGGTTAAAAGTAAATATTTTTTGATCAATTTCCAGGCTGCAATTGTCTTACAGTTCTGTTATAAGGTGTATAACTGTTTTTTGACAGCAGTGTCTTTGAATTGAAATTTGAAGGCTATGCTTTTTATATATTATATAAATATGTTATATAATTCATATATTATATATATTATATATATATATATTATATATAACTGAAAATTGAAGGCTATGCTTTTTATATATTCTCACAAGAAAAGAAGCCACCTGTTTGGTGTTCTGGAATCTTGCATTATTACCCCAAGATATATTTTAAGGAACTAAGCAATCTTGCTACAGGTTATGTTTATTTTCTCCTTTGTTTATTTAAAAAAAAAGGGGGGAGGGGGAAAGAAAAAAATTTCCATTAACTTGTCTTGCAAACAAGTATGCTTAAGCCAAGGATTATCAGGAAGCAAGGTGGCTGGATAAAATTATCCTCTTAAATCATCTCTGTCTTAAGATGTTTTTCCAAGGAATTATCATATTAAGAATAGTTCTACGTTCAAGTGTCTGTCTGTGGAAAGTGTGGGAGTTGTTCAACAGGAAAATATCAAGGGTAGAGAGCTTGCCCTGGCTATAAACCTGAAAAAAGATGCCATTTATATGTGGAAGGTAGCTAATTAATATCAGAGTATACTATATGATAGTGCAAAATAAATCATTTTCAGTGCAGGGGACTTAAATGTTAATAGATATCTCATACTTAAGAAATACTAACGTGTAAAGGTCGTTCGCGTTTTTCATTCTTTGTCTCTGTGAAATAGGCTGTAGTGTGTCACCTCTGTCATAGCTGACAATGTGACACTGAGGAAATGCAGTCTTGCTTCTTGTCCCCTCGAGAGAGTATCACCCAACCTAACTGCCACAAAGCTACCAGGTAAACCCAAAATGACCAATATGGAGAATAGGAACAGCACATTTGAAGCTAAGGAGCTGGGAAGTTCTCTAACTAGTGTGACATAAGTCATGGGAAGGGGAGAAACATCAAAATAGTATGAATGTGTGGTTCAAATAGAATAAAACATTTCTGAGTATTCAAGGAGTTCAAGAGTCAGGTAAAAATAAGTCCAGGGTTGATGGAAAAATGTCACAAAACCCTGCTCCTGGAGTAAGTGCACCAAGGGAGATGGGGTTGGGGCTATGGAATAGACCTTAGTTATTTAAAATAATTTAGATGTTCTTGAGCTGTTGGCCAGAAATTCATAACATGCTCATGTTGTTGGAAATGTTGTCTTATGTTGATTTTTATGGTGTTGCATGATATGGGAGAAGAATCCTAGGAGAGAAAAGGATAAATGAGTAATAGGAGTTACAGATCTTAGCATTAGTAGGGTGGGAAAATACAGTAGGTTGTGAATCATCTATATTAAAAGCTTTTAAACTTTCAAAATCTACAACTGCCAGTCCATTCCAGTTAGAAGAATATGGTGATGTTGCTTTTTGTAATGAACAATTTGGTTCAAAGATGCACAGTAAATAAGACACAAAACTAGGATTGTGCCTTGGAATTTCATAACATGTTATGAATATGTGGAAGACTTGAGGAAAGGGATGATATATCACTCTTCCCATGTATGCAGGCAATGATTCTCATGTTGTCTATAGGAACTTTAGATAATGGAAGGTGGTAATGTCATGCTTTTGTACTGACATCACAGTTTCAGGTGCAGTATGCATCGCTAAGTCCTCACTGACAAAAAAATGATCTCACTCTGCAAATCAGTTAGTCTATATTCTCTCTAATTGGTAAGGGATTGGAGTATCCCTTGATTTAAAGTAAAAATGAATTTATTTAATATCCTCATGATATTTCACCTATAAACTGAAGATTTCCTGTCAGTAGTGCTCTTTAGGAGACTTCAAAAAAAGAGCAGTAAAGTAAATGAATCATTGGAGACACCTGTTTTTTTTTTCTTTTCAGACAAGAATAATCCTAGAAATCAACACCATCGTTGGTTTAGATGGTACAATTATGATGGCCACCTACAAGTCACAGAAATCCAGATAGAAAATCATAATCTCCTCTGCCAAAGATGACATAATGAAGGTCCAGATATTGGTACATTTAAAGGCAGAATTTGAAAGTAAATTAGCAACAAGAGAAGGGGGTGCAGCAGGATGGAGACCAGGTGAAATTATTTCCATTTAATAGGATGTATAGTTTGATCTTCTAGTTAGCATCTTTCTCTAAAACTAGAGTTGCTATACATCTATTCTAAGATTTCTTTCATCCTGATAGTTGCAGGCACAAAATTCATACTGTGCAAAATTCCACCTAGTTTTCATTCCCATTTCATCTGTCAGACCATATAGCTAAGTACTGCAGCTGTGGAACTCATCTTTAATTAATGTGAGGATTTCTAGGCAGTTTTATTAAAACAAAACAAAAACATGTTTTACAGGTAACGTGACCAAACAACATCACTCTTTGCCTTGGTATTGATATATCAATATCAAATACAGTATAAGAAAATAATTCGTATTTGCAGGTTTTCTAAATCTTATACCAAAATGGGTGGCAGTATAACTTACTGTCATTACTTTTTGAGTTATATACCTGGAAGTTGAACATAGTATCGTGGTTGTGAGCTCAGATCTCACTGGACAAACCTACTTGATTAATAGGTAGGATTAAACTGAAAGCAGAGCACTGTGTCAGAGAAATGCACTTTTAGTAAATAGGAATATGATTCAGGTGGGAATGTGGCCACTTACCCAAAGTGAAACAAATGGCAATTGTCATTCTTTTGACCACTTCAAAAGGTAGTATGAGAATAAAGTTTCTCTAGAGTTGCCTAGAGATACTGTAAACAGGATGAGTTTAGAATCCTGCATTTCGATAAATGTGAATAGTTAAAAGTGACCTGGAGGAACTGGTTAGGGAAAAGTTGAATTAGAGAAATTTATCTGCTTGCAACTACATATAAACAAACTCTTAACTGATGTTTATAGGCAGATAATCCTGGAGCTCCTCGTTCACTAGGTTTTCAATACAGTTTACCCTAATATTCAGAGTATTGTTTTACATAAGAATTGAAGGCATGAAAAGCAGACTAGGGAAATGAAATATTCAGTGTATGTGAGAAAAACCGTAGTATCAATCCGTAAAAAGTTACTGATGAGTTTTTAACTGTTGTCAACAATCCAGAAGGTGCCTAAAATTAGGGCAGCTACTTAGAGTGCCAAAGAATATAGCTTAAGATCTGTTAAGAGCCACTATTTCTGTAGTTAAAAGTTGTTAAAGGCAATTGCAGAAAAAGAAGGAAACTCAATCTTGGAGTGCCTTACAGTTCCATGGGAGGTTTGAAACTGTTTTCTAGTTCTCCTGTGTGCTTGTTAAAAGTAGCAAGAACTTTGTTTTCTGTGACTTCCTCAAAAAGCCAGTGAACTGCCAATAACTAAAGAGGAAAGAACAGACAAAATCTGACAATCTCGCATCTTTCTGCCTGTTTGTGCATCAGTTCAAGTTGCATGGATGTGAACATAAGCAAAACAATGGCTAACAAACCTTTTCCTGCTGTAACTTCTCTAATGTGTGTTGTCGTAGTGATTACTGTCCAGAGGATCATCCAAGAAAAATAAATGGAAGAGAAATGAAATTCTGAGGGAAATAGGTGGAACAGTATTTCTAAAAGGTCAACTACAGAAGGAAAAAGATAGCATTGTTCTTTCCTTGTGTCAGTTGCTGTGAAGTTCAAAGGTTCTTTCTCTTGCCTTTGTGTTCCAAGGAATCCTGGTTCAGTCAGTCTCAAAGCTATGGCTCCTTGAAGCAGCCTTAAAGCCTAATATTTTTGAGCTCACATAAATCATTCTCATAATGATACATTTTCCTTAAGTTACTTTTACTCAAGACTGCTAGTTCTGACACTAATATTTTAACCTCAGGGATACTTTGCCCCTTGTTGATTTTTATGGCCAGTGTAAACGTTTGACTGAAAATTTTGAATTTGTGATAACTGTCTATGATTAAACCCAAAAGCAGCATCCGAGACACTTAGAGATTGCTTCCAACAGTATGCCTCTACGGTATTTAGTTTTGCATTGCTACTATGTGGGAGTCCCACACAAAATGCACAAGATGGTAAGCAAGTGTTTAAATAAACAAAACCTCCAAGCTTAGAAAACAAATGCATATGGGCACACGTGCACTTATGCAAAACACTATCACCCTGAATAAAGAATCCTCTGCCCTTTCTCTTAACACTTGGATTTTTGATGAAAGCTGAGATACAAATGTCTGCTTCTCATAGTGGATTTTTTCAACAAATCTTTTGGATTGTGAAGTAAGTTTTAATGCTGATTTATTTACTACTTGCTCAGGAATGTTTTAGAAATAAGTCAAGGAGTACACATAGTTCACATTCAGACGCTTTTCACTGGCATGTCTTCAGGCTTCTGAGGGAAATGCTGTTATTGAACTGTAGATGTCAGTTGTGCCAATGCACACATACACTCCCTTTCCACACTGTTTCCCATGACTCCAAAAATAAAGTTCAAAGCTCTCTACTTGCTTACAAAAAAACCCTACTTGATATAAAAGCGGTTTGTGCCTTCCTTTCTTTATGAGATGGAGAAAAGTTTGTTGTTACACTGTGAGGGTTCCAAATATACTTCGTGAGATTGAAATAAGCGAAGCATGATTTTATATATGAAAGCTTTTCACTCAGTCACCTTAATGTGATAAGCTAACAGACGTGCTCTCCAGTGCTTTCAAGTGTGTTTTTGATATATACTTCCTATAGTTCTTAAACACAAAAGATTGCTGTATATGAAGTTCTACTGACTTGGAAAATTAAAATCAAGCCCTATCTATCCTTTAAGATAATTCTGACGTATGCACTAAAGGAGGAGGTTTTATGCATAAAACTTGCCTCAAATCCTAGCATTCCTGTGCATGAGCAGTAGTGCTCTGAGACTATATTCACCCCTCAAAAATATTGAATTATTTTCAGGATAGACCTCTGCTATTTGTGTATCTTGACACTTAAACGCATTTCTTTTCTGAACTACACAGACTTCTTCTGATATTTATGGCTTTATAAACATTAAGTAAAAGAAAAGTCTTTACCTTTTAATCCTGTGCGGTGACAGTCTTTCTGTGTTACCCTTTACAAATGAACTCCCGAGGGTAAGCTCCAGTATAATCTGAAAAACATCGTTTTGAATATTTGCCTGAGTAACGTGTCTTGAGTGGCATTCCACTAAGTATTTTCTGCATGCCTTCTGCTCCTAGTTCTTAAATAATTGTCCAGGGGCTCATCTTTGAGTGCGGCGGTGCGAGAGAGAAGCTGACTTCTGCAACTCCAGTAGACAGGCAAATTGATTACTTTCTACTTGGGGAATCTGGTTCTGCCTGTTTGCAACCCAGCCTAGCTGTGAGGCGGATCGCTCTCCTGGAGTTGGCCAATAGTAGGAAGTGTCCATGACCGGCTCCCTAGATAGAGACCTGGTGAGCTGCAAGCATAGCGCTGCCTACCTCTGAAGCACAAGCGTTAAGTGCACTAATTGCTTTCTTCTACACTGAAGCATGAAGGAAAAAGAAAGCAAGCTTGTGGGTCTGTTCATACACTTACGTAAAAGAGGGGAAAAATCCAGCATTACGGTATCCTTTAGAGCAATAAGTATCTTAATATTTTAGTTCCTTTCATAAGTTTACTATAAAGGCTGAAGTGGGACAGGGAGTACAACAGGAAATGTATGACCTGTGCTAAATCAGTTCTTGGGGCGCATAAGGTGGAGACTGCTATTTGGATATTTTGCTTACCCAGATACAGCACTTCAGCTCTAGCTGTTGAAAACAGCCAGTACTGCAACATAAGTTCTATGGAGAAAAGGGAAGATAATTGACCCCAAACCAAATTGTATGCTATTCAAGTTATTCAAGGTTAAAAATCAGCAGGTACTGCAAGTTATAGGGCATTAGTGTCACACTTGAACTGAGCTATGCATCTTACCAACATTTAATTCTGCTTCTGCTGTGGTTTGTAGAATGTGCAGTCCAGTAACACAGTAAACTGCGGTTATTTAGTCTTGAGATGAGAAAGGAATAGGCTGTGGCTACCAAGTCTGTGATCAGAAATATTTTCTTCAATCAGGTTAAGACAGGAATTGACAGCACTACTGAGGAATGCTTTTTTGACTAGGGAAAGGGCAATAGGATTTTCAGACTGTGACAGAGATAGGTTAAATGAAAAAATAAAGTGTGATAATTGGATAATCATGTCCAGTCCTTTAACTGCTCTTCATGTCTTTCTTGAATTCCATTTCAGTTTTTCCCTTGTTTAGATGTGTTTAATAGCCACCTACTGGGATGACGTTACTTGTTTTCATTGTTTGTTGAGACGGAACAGTGCCAGAGTATCATATTTAAAATGTTATTGGTTCTGTATATGAATTGCAGAACCGTTAGGAAATCTTTGGACTAAATTGTACAGGGTACAGAGTACAGTAGAATTTGTCTTTTTGTTGAGAAGTGAGAATGGATTGTTTAACCAAGGTGGGGGCGAGGAGGGCCTTGTGCTTTTTCTAGGTCTGCAGGCAAGTTAGAAAAGTTTTGATCATCGGTAGGATGTAGGAGTTTTTATCCCCAAGTTGGACTGTAAATCATTCTTAAGTCTCATGAAAATCAAGGGAAAATTGTTGCATCTGGACATTTAAGAAGCTGTCGTTCCATGGTCTCCTTCATACACGATCCTTGAAAGAAAAAACTGTGAAATTAATGGTGACAAGCAATGTTTTTTAGAGCTGCAGATGTAACACAGATTTTTCTTTTTATATTTATTGGAGGTTAAAAACTCTCTTAAGAGTAAAATGGTTAAGAACTGAGGTTCTCATACTGCTATTCTGGAAAATGGGAAGAAATTAGTTTTTGAATCAAACTGAGTTGCTGATGAATTCTGCTAACAATGGAGTGAATTCCTACCATTTGTTCCCTCCCCACAAGGAGTATGATAAATCCAAAGTACTAGCTGTGGTTGAACATTCCCTAAAAGCCATTTGAGTTGGTGACAATGACTTGAGATTTCAGAAGAAAAACTATAAGGTCCGGTTCTAAAACAATCTTCCATTGTGTTGATGGAAACCAAATTATTTGTGATTTTATCATGAAAGTTGAATCAGTTCTGTTGTAATGGAAGAGTTGCTATATTTCTGAACATAACCTTACTGGAACTGCTTTACTAGAGTGAAGTCAGTGCAATCTTTAGGTTCCCTAATGCTATGCAATACTTCTCTTCACAACTTGTGCACTTAATTTGGTTTATGACTATTGTAGAAAGTATTACAACTATTGTAGAAAGCAAAATCAGATTGAGCTTTTTGCTTATATTCCAAAATAGTCTGCATTGGTTCAACACAAACAGTACTAGTTTTCATGCTGAAAAGTAGTAACTTTGAACAGGAATAGTGTATTGCTGATGAAATATTATTTAATGCCTTTTCACAGTTCCTGGAGATTTACCATACTAGCTTTTAATTGAAAGCAGTTAACGGGGAAGGAACAACTATATATCCTGTTGTCATCAACTGTTTTTATGAAAGATGGGAACAACACTTAGACTTGACTCCTCTTGTGAAGTTTTGTTTTTTTCTTATAAACTCTTAGCTTCTCGTGAATGTAAAACATTTCTTATGTGTTTGTCTCTTTTTTGTTGTCTTTGTTTAAAAATATTTTTTTTTGATTTCTTTCATGAACTTGCCCATTTGTTATTAACATCTGCTTACATGTGAAGTCAGAAAATCGTTCACCACTGTCAGTGCAAGTTTGCTTGTTCTAGGGGAATATGTCTGCTTGGCTAACATGTTCCTATACACTTAGATAAAGTTATTCATCCTGTTAACGTTCTTCTACACATTGTTTCAGTGTGGACTGGTATCTTGCTTCTAACAAATTTATCCTTACCTGTAGATTTCAAATTCAACAGGAATAGAATACATTTATTAGGATGAATGCATGTTGCTTGATAACAACTGAGCCTCTTTATTTTCCCTAAAGAAATGAGACATACACAATCCTAATGCCTGTAGTCCTTCTTACCTTCTGTAACGTTGACCACTTTAAGTCTATTTTAATCAAGGAATTGAGTTCTCAAGGATTGTCAAATCCTTTGTTTTTCAGGAAAATTATTATTTGGACAGCTGAGAGAAATCCCCATTAGGGACAAGATTTCACCTTTCTTTGAGAGGTGGTTCTATAGAGGTTATGGCATTTGAACTTTTCCTTACATGTAGTTTGTGATGCACCTTTTAGGGCTTTAGATCAGAAGCTTTTCCAGTTTTATATCATATAAAGCAGTTTTCAGTGAAACATTCAAAAAACTAGTCAAAAAACTAGCAACTCTAGTTTTTATGGTTGTACTATGGTATCACCACAAGTTTACTGAGGTGAAGAATTTAAATATTGGGATGTTTATTACTCTGGACAGCACTCTTTAATAGTTACTGCTAACGGTGTTGCAAGGAACATAATATCCTCTGTTTTCAGGTCTGTGTATTTATTTGAGTGTGAAATGATGAATAACATTATTTGAGTAGTGAGGCAGATTGGTTTTGTACCATCTACAAAACACACGTTATTGGCAATAGTGTTGGATGCAGTTACGGAGTATGTGGAAGACAAATGTTATCTAGAACAACAGTCTCCCCAAAATTAGGGAGATGATTGTATTCCAGAGTCCTCACTGCTACCATATTTCTAAGAAATAAGACAATAATGGCACTTCATTGTACAGAATTCTTATTTTGCAAGCTGTGTGTTTGATATACCTTCCTTTTCTTCTCTCTGTGCAATAATAATGTCTTTTAGAGCCATTCATGCAAGTTATGAGTTTTACTTATGAAGGGCAGATTCAAAACACTACATGCCAGACTGCAGAGAAAGATTCTGGAGAGTACATAGACCTGAGATGATCATGGAGCAGTTTTACATAGGGAAATGCACATCATTTGGGAAGCTACGATGTTCTGAACTTTGATCCATAGACTCCAACAGGTTGTACTGGGTGACCTTGGGTGTAGAGTAGTACAATCTTTTACCTCTGTTGTCTTAGCTGTAAAATTGCTTTGTCTACAGGTGCATAGTAATTACTTGATATTAGTATCTCTGATGAAAATGGTATATGGACTAACATATTGTTTATTAAGTTGAAAGAACAGCTAAGAAATAAAGCTGGAACAAGGCGTTTTCTCTTTATTTCCTTCTTCATTTTCCTACTTGTGTCAAAAATACAGTTTTGGAGATCTGATCTCTTTCATCTGTCAGGATGCGAAGTGTTTATTTTCTTTTGATTTTTTTCTTCAGGCTGGCAAATAAGCAGGACAGAGAAGGAGCTCTGTCAGAAGCAGATGTAATTGAGTCCTTATCTCTGGAAAAGCTTGTCAATGAACACAAGTGTCTATGTCAAATTGTAAGTATTTTTTAAGATGTTTCATTTTCTTATACATACGCAACGCTTGCCAAGAGGTAGAGGATTATGACATATAGTAGAAAACCAAATCTGGAACCCTGGAATTCCAGCAAAGATACAGTACGTGTGTATGTTTTGCAAGTAGATCTACTGTTCACCTTGACGCTTGGCTTCTGGATCTATTAAAGAAATCTCTATAATGGTCCTCAGAGTATATTTCCTGGTCTGCTCTGAAGCCATATACAAATAATTATGTACCAATGTGGATTAATTTTTTTTCAGTTAATACAGCAAGTTTAATATTCCACCTTTTTAAAAAGAGTAGGAAATAAAATTTGCCGATGTTGACATTCAGGAAGAACCACTGTTCAGATATCATATTTATCTCCTTTCTGTTGATAGCTAGAACCACCATTTAGTCTGAGCTACCATCTGACAAACAGTAAGCATTTAATCTAATTCCCAGCCCAGTAGTCACAGTAAAATCAGGTTAACATCTGTCTTGAAATAACCACATTTCAGGTGTAGTAGTCAGTGTCATGTTTAAAAAAGAAAAAAAAAATCCTTAAAATATTTATTTAAAAAGACAACAAGAGGCTGCATAAAGGCTACTTAATATTGGTCAAAATTTTGGATAGCTTATCCAAATTAACAATGCTTCAAGATTTCTTTAAGCCTTTATTCTAATCAACATCTGCTAATTTAACTATTTGTGGGCTTGAGCTTCATGATCTTTTTCTAATTGCAACAATAAATATTTTAAAAGATGATCTGAGTTATGCTGAGACTATTAAACACCATTTGAAGACAATTTTGCAAAACTATTCCATCTGGTATTTGGGTTTTGAAGTTAAAAAAAAAAAAAAAAAAAAGCCTTTTAATTCCCTAGGGAGGGTTAGAAAATTTACAGGAAAATACAGTAAGTATTTTCTCTAGGAAGTTGGGTTATAGGGGGGCTACAGCTATATTCATTATGTCATGACTCTTTGAGGGCTTTTCTTCAGTCAGTGGACTTTGCAATAGGCATATAGAGCTATCATAAAAAAAATATAAGAGCTCAATTCTTTTTTCATGAGGGATTTCCATGGCAAAAATATTTTCTTGCAAAGCACTATCAATTAAAAAACAAACAAACAAAAAAAAACCCTGAACAATTCTAATGTTTTTCCAGTATTTTAGAATTATGTAATTTATGATGTTTCATCACAGTGCTGTTCTCATTCCCCATTTTTATCTCAATGTAGTCAACAAAGAAACTAGATTGCATACTCTGGCATCTTAGCTGAAAGCAGTCATTGAGAGTCTTGCATACTTCTTTGCAAAGTATGACAGGGAACTTTTTTTACAAGTTACATTAAAGAAAAACCTGGTCCCAAGGTCTTTCTATATGATGACTTATGGGATGAATTTAAAGAGGATTTTTTAAAATATATAAATAAAAATAGGCCATATTTTTGTTTGATCTTACTATTTTAATTGGTTTTCTTCTGTTTTTTTAAATTCCCTGCAAAAATATTAAAACAAATGGAAACATCTTCTCACTGTCACACAGTGTTAGTCAGAATGACCTTTATCTTTTCTTTTTAAAAATATTTCTATACTTTCTATATTACTAAATTTCTGTATTTTATATCTGAACTACTGCAAGAATAACCTTTGTGCAAACCTAGAATAAAATTGCCGCAGCGCTGTCCATTATCTTAGTTTTCTCAGATAAATAAGTTTAGTCTTCTCAGAGAAACAACGTATTATTGCCTATGCATCTTCTCCCTGATTAGAATACTCTCCCTGCTAGAGAATACTGTAGGGTTGTAAGGTGAATAACACTCATACTTGAACCTTAATTTAGACAGTGTTGGAATGTGTTAAAATGCAAGCAGTGTTTGGCACTCTAGGGGGGACATAACAGGTCAAAATTACTTTTTTTTCTGTTTCAAACTGTACATACCTTATCTGGCTATGGTGTAATTTAAGTGCTTGTAACTGAAGATAGAATACAGGGAATTGTTAGGTGGTATGAGTTGAGAAGGAAGAAAAAATAAAAATAAATCATGAACATAAATCCCAAATCAATCAAATCATATAATTAGTATGAAACATTTGTTCTTCATTTCAGATAAAAAGCTTGAAATATGCAATTGCTTTTAATTGAGTTTAAGACCCATACAGGGTTCCAGAAGATTCTGGAAAACAGTTCTGAAGAGATCTAGAAAGGTCTGCTAGTCCTTTTCCTTGCTCTAAACTTGAATCACGTTGTGTCTCTTTGGTTCCAATTAGAGCCCATTATACTTGTATTCCTGTCTATGAACACAAAGAACAAATTACTCTTTTTCTATTTGCAATTAATCCAATTTCTTGAGGGATATTATTGCAAGTTCAAAGCTTTTTCTTCTCAAGGGAGAAACCACTCCTGTTCCTTTAGTGTTTTCTTACCAGATGTGTTTTCATAAACAGTTTTTGATTTTTCTGTTCCTCTTGATGCCTTCCAGTCAACCTGTGCCTTCCTTCAAGTGTTTCATCCAAGTTAGATAAAGTATTCCAAACTAATTTAGCAAGGTTTTGCACCCATCTTCCAACAAATTTGCCTAATGGTGTTTCTCTTCCTTGCTGATGAGAATATCATAAAAAAAAGTTTCATTCTAGTTGAGATGTATAATATTGTTGTTTGGCTGAGTTCTTGTTTCTGGTTAAGTAATGTGATCAGAACTACAAATAATTTTTCCCTTTTCTCTTCCTTGTATTTACAGGAACCTTGCTCGGCTGTCATGGGCTGTGGGAAAAAAATTGATAAATCAATAAAAAAGGGTTTGTATTGGCTTCTACATATCATAGCAAAAGATTTTGATGCCTTAAATGAGCGCATCCAAAGAGACACTACAGAGCAAAAAGCATATGAAGAACAAAAGAAACAAGAACGAGCAGAGCGAGTGAGAAGGATACGTGAAGAAAGGTACGCTCTCTGTAATTTCTCCATCCTCCCTTTCCTCCTGAACCAGGGACTCGTGATTTATTTAGAACCCTTGTGGCTCTGCAACCTACAAGGGTTCCCATTAGAGACTGTTGTGAATCATTTTACTGGAGCATTATTACAAAATCCTCCAAGCACTCCTTTTTCACTGTCTGCCCTATACATGCAGAGACCTGCAAGTCTCAGTTACTGAGAAGTGATTGTAAAGTTACTGGGGAGTATCTTGGCTTGTGCTCTTATTGATTTGTTATACTCCAGTAAAGTAAATAACTTAGTCGCTATAATTGAGATGAGTATGTTTTAAACACCTGGAGTATGGCACAGTCTTAATACATGTTTCACAGACATATACAAATGCACATGCTGTTAGTTTGCCAGATGTCTGCATAGACAAAGCCCTCTGACCATGTTGGCTCTATGCCATGTTGGGAGATAGAGAGAGGAGGGCTGACTATGGAAAATGTCTCAAAGGGAGTGTCTTGTAACGTGGGCATTTTCCATGTATTCTGTTACCGATCAGTGATCGTGACAGTGTTCGTTTACTGGAGGAATGGTTGGATCTGGACTAAAGGCTTAAATTGTTGCCTAATTCGTTGTGTCTTAGAAGGAAGCTAACTAGTAATTTCTGATGTTTTATCACGTAGCTGAGGGATTGGCTCAGGTTTAAGAGATGGCATTTTGCTGTTTATATCAAATCAATTTCTTACTGTAAGGAACAGGTTATTCTTGATTCAAGTAGAGTTCTGTTTCATTCCATGTTCTAATAATTCCCCAGACTGCTCTATTTTGTTCAGATTTGCTTTCCTGAATGTTTTCTCAAAGTGCATTTCCTCCACAATGTGCTACAATATTAGTAGCAATCATCTTGTTCCAAATGAAAAATGAGACAGAAGTAGCGCAAGTAAATTTTAAAATAGCGTTGGCCTTTTCTTCCAAGCTACGTGGTTTTATGGGTAGATCAGCTCAGTTTTGTTCCTATCTGTGCCTCTGAACAACAGAATTACTTCCTTTCTCAGCATTTGCAGCTGTAAAATTTGTGTAACAGTGATTTCCAGTGTGTAAGTAACATTAGATCTATTGCTGAAAAGTGTTTGAATGTAGTATATTAATAATATATTATTTAATCCATGGTAATTGAATATTCCTTGCTTAGAGATCTAGTGCGTACAAAATAGCTGGTGCTGTTGCAATAACAGTGTACAGAGCAGCATGCATCTTTCTCAATTTTTCTGAGTTGTTGGAACAAATAAGATTCCCTAACTGTTCCTATATACGCACTGAATAGCTTGTCACCTGTTCTTCCTTCCATATATTAAGATGTATCTAGAATTAAGAGAAATGGAGGTGTATTAAAAATAGAAGTTGGTGTTTTAGATAGTATGATTTCTGACAGTGTAGATTTTTTTTCAGAAGTCGAATACCTTGAAATTATTGCTACAAAAGATTATCAGTGAGAATATTTCAGCACACTACTGAACAATCAATACCTTCCAGTTACAGAAGCATTCTGTCACATATCTGGTCCTTAGAAACTTCTTCCACTTCCTGTAATGTTTTGCCATATAGAAGCATGTGTTATTATCACTGACATAACATGTACTTGTGCTTCATTGAGGTCAGCCTGTTATGATATTTGTCGAATGTCTTTCAAAATACAGAGGCATACTGTAAAAATCAGCTGGCATAAATAAGAGGACGAGCTAGATGGCCTAATGACTGTTCTCTATTGAGTAAAACGTATGGCATGGCTTCTTCATAATTCTTTGTTCATCTTCCTCCCTCCACTCGCAAAAAACACTAAACAACAAAACAATAAAAAAGGGAAAGAGAAGAAGGAAGAAGTGTACCTGATGATGAGGACCCTGAGCCTGGGAACTCTGAAAATCCCTTCCAGCCTATAGCAGCTGTAATCTCTGAGGTATGAGAATATGTGGAAATCTGGATCATTTTAGACCTACTACTAACAAATGTCTGAGAGGTAATCAGAAAAATGGTTCATTTGAAAGAACTGTTTTAAGTCTGTACACACAACACTTTTTTTTTTAATCTTCTCAGTCTTGTTTTGTGTGCATTGAATCAATGCTTTCATGTTATGAAAATCACCTGTCATTGATTCAGGGGAAAAAAATTGTAGACAAAGTAAAATAAAGGTATTATAACCAAATGATTAAAAATATTTGCCAATTAAACTATTGGATATTCAGCAGTCAAAATATTCACGGTCTACCAATATCTTCTAAAGTGCTTAAAACCATATAAAATCTTCCTGCCTACATCAACTGTTTAGATTTGTGAGCATAACCTGTTGTTTTCTTGTTTTCTGTTGAAAACTAGGACAGTAGAAAAGGTTTTGCTTAGGACTGTTGATGTTTATATATCCAATATGTTTTTTTTCCTCTTATAACCCTCTCCCCTAAAAAAAAAAAGGGCCCTCTGTCAATCATATGTCAATGCCAATATATAAATCCAAAGATATTTATTCTGCTGTTAATCTCTTTCTCTTTTTTTTTTTCTTGTGCCCCACTGGACAGTATATTGGAAATATTAGTTTCTTCATGTGAGACATTAAAAAAAAACAACAACATATTAGTAATATAGGATTATTCTGGTTTTAAAATAACCTTCCTTTTATTATTAGTTCACCTCATTAGAAGCTGTAAAAAAATCAAAGCAAGCAAATAAACATAAACATATTATTCTCATTAGAACGAAAAACAAATGGAAAAGAAGCGGCTAAGGTTGGAGACTGAAAAGGCTACTGTTGTCTCAAAATCTCAAACAGAGCAGGAACAAATGGATGCACAGCAACTATCAAGTAGCAGTAGCCAAAAAACAAATGATAGTAGACTAGAAACATGCAATTCTACATCTGCACAGCATTTGCAGCATGAAGAAAATGAGCAGCAAGCCTCAGAAAGCCATGACTCAGGTAATGCTGCTTCCTTTTAATGTTTCACTTAATGTTACTTCTCATGTAATTCTTCCCTGTGACTGCATTACTTTTCAGGACACCACATGGCAATTAAATCTGTTGAAAACATACAAATGCACAGTTAAGTTATTGTATTGGGAAATAAACTGTCCTTTTAAAAAGTGTGAATTTGTTGGTTTAGCTGAAATTGGATCTTTTTTTATCATAATCAAGTATATGATCAAATTGCCATCAGTACCAAGTTAAGTTGAACTTACTAAAATATAAAGTTTCCATGTATTATGCTTATATTTTGTTCTCTGTAGCAAAGCATGCTGTGAACATTGTACATTCCACAAGCTTTAGTTGTGTGTTGTGCAAGTCTGGAGTGAAAATGCCGATGCATTTCACCCCAACAACTGTATTAAAAGATGATTTAACATGTTCTCTGAATATCACTGTAAGGTACGTAATCCTTTATTTCTGCTTGATATAGATAACAATAAGAAGAAAAATAGAAAAACAAAATTAAAAAGGGGCCACAGAGTGGAACCCATTAATGCAGAAGATGCTGTTCCCAAAAATCCTACGCCACCACCATCTCTTCCACCAGGTAAGTGTACTAACAAACAAAATAACTGATGTCTCAATTTATGGTTTTTAAACATTTAAAATATTAATTTGTGAATGGCGAAACTAAAATGCCTTCATGCAGAGGTATGCTACTGAACCTTCCTCTCTGAGAAATCTTTGCAGTTTCACACTTAATGGTCTGAACTTTCAGCAGTATTGATTCGATACGTTCCATGGGGGAAGTTATTATTTTCACATGCACAAAAATGTCAGATGCTAATCAATTTTTCATCAGTGAGTAGTCAAAATACCAGTATTTTTAAGGGTGGATTGATTTATTTGAAAATTATTTCACCAATATTCACCATATAAGTATAATATATTACATACTTTTCCATTTCTAAATGCTTTGAATTCTCCCAAAAGGATATGGCTTCCATACATTTTCTTAGAATCAAGTGCAGTAGTGGTGTGTTTTGACTGTCTTTTTTTCCCTTTAGTTGGCTGGGGAACTCCCAGACTTAATAGACTTCGAAAACTTGAGCCTCTTGGTGAAACACATCATGCTGGTAATTTAAAATATTTTGGGTTTTGAACTTTTTTAAAGCTTTCTCCATAATTCATTCACTTTTATATTCATTTCATTCTTCATCCTTTTTTAAATTCTTAATGCCAGTGTTCTTTGACCAAAAGCATGACTTTTGCTTAGTAGAAAGCATCTTTTTGATTTTTCAAGTCTTCTTTCCTTTTTTTAACCAAAAGAGTAAGTTCCCTCAGATTTCCTTTGCGAAGTTTAAAGTGACAAGGGACGTAGAAAGCTATTTATTTGCTCAGCAGCATGTGCCTAAATATAAAGTTGCATATGACAAAGAGTAGCAGGATCAGTTACTTTAAGTGTGCAAACACATCCTGTTTTCAGAATAAAGATGTCAAGGTATTTTTCTGCTGTCCTTGAGTAGACAGCTCCTCATTATCCGATGCACTGAGGACAGGGTTTGGGTTACCTAGATTAGATATTGGAAAATCTCTAAAGTGTTAAGCAGAAAGAATAGTGCAGAAACACTTCCGCAGGACTGCAGAGATCCAGCTGGGCTTATTGATTTGGTTCTGCACTGATCCATGTGATTGTTTCCACACTGATCCTACAATCTGATCGGGAACTGCTAATTACTTCACAATGATGAACCCAAATGGGCCCTAAGTATTTCTGTGGTTTTGTGAACTGTAGTTTACCTCCAGATGAATTTGTGGTGTGTAATCTGACAGTTTATGTTGCCTCTTGAGACAGTCTACACATTCTTCTACCTACTGCTTCCATTTATATACAGTTTTAAAAGCATAGACTATAAGCTTTTTGTCGAGGATTTGGAGGTGTTTGTCTGTTTTTGTTTTTTTATGAGAAAGAGAGCTAAGAACATGTGGGAACCCATGCATTAATTGCATTATGTTAGTAATTCCAAATAAGGTACTGCAGTCCCTGCTCTGATGAAAAGTCCAATATAAATTTGATTGCAAAATTGAGACTTCTATTTTAAAACTTGCTTATTGGTCTGCCAGGAGAGATGTCAGGGGGAAAGTTTGGGATCTGTCTCGTGCTTTACTTTTGAAGAGCCATGTCCCTGAAAGTTCACAAAGTGGTAGGAGAAATAGGTTTAGTAACTTGAAATGTCAAGGTTCAGTAGGTAGAATCTTGATTTTTCTCTTTATTGATGGTTGATTTTATTTTTCAAGGACCACAGATGATGTTTTTTCATATCACAGAGGCTGGAAGGGACAGAGATCATTTGGTCAACTCCCACTGCTCTACCAGAGCTGCCTAGAGCAGGTTGCACAGGACCATGTCCAGGCGGCTTTTGAATATCTTCAAGGACTCCACAGCCTCTCTGGGCAGCCTGTCCATTCTCATTTTTAGATGAGAAAGTCTTCATTTTTTCTTAAATTTTTATTTTTCAAATTTTGAAAAGTCAGGTAAATATGGAGACATTTGCAATAGCATGAGGGGAGGGTAACCAAACTAAAGCAATGGGCACACTTATGCAAACTGAACAAAGAGAACATTAATTCGGGAGTTTATAGAGAAAGGAGCTCAATGTTGCTGTAGTGATCCATGAATTAATCATTTCAAGACAGGGTTAAGTTCATGTAGGACAGCACCATGTGGACATACCTGCTGAACTTCTGAAGCAACAGAGCGTCTCAGCCAAATTTGTGAGTCTCAACTCACAAATAATCAAAAGCTGACTAGAGATGAATTGAAGTGAACGGGTGATATATATATATATATATACATATATATATGAGCTGATTTTGTAGCAAGAGCCTGGGTAGAAAAAAGGAGGAAAAAAAATCTTAAACTAGATTCCATACTTCAGAGGTGTGTAAGCTAGTAATCTGAGATCTGTGCTCATTTAGTTTATTTGTGAAATAGAGATAATAATTAAAGTATTTTAAAATCTGAAGATAGAATAAATGTTGGCAGAGGAACGATCTCATGGCCAGAACAACCTGTTAACCAGAGATGTAACCACTGAGGTCAGAAGAAATTTAGAGTGCTCAGAGCTTTGCAGATGAATTCAAAACATTGCCTCCACATGTCTCAGAAATTTGTTTTCTCAGGAATTTTATTAACTAACAGAAACAGCATAGAGCAGTAAAATGCACTTTTTGAGGTATTTCACTGTTTCTTGTCACATTTTTTTTTCCATTGTGGTAAAAACTAAAGATCATTTTCAACAACCTGCCCGTGTGGAGTCTGAATGGATACTCAGTCCTGATGCTCTTCCTAAGACATTTCAGAATCTTTTTTTTTTTTTTTTAACCAATGCTGTGGAGAAGTCTTTAATTTCTGCTTATGTTGGCTTTTAAACAAAGAAAAAAGAAAAGATTTTCTTTTCTTTTTTCTCTCTCCTTCTTTACCTGTTTTGAATATTGCCATTTCACTCTGGTGGCAACCCCCCTCCTTGCCTGCCCTGCCCGTCCATCCCTTGTGAAGAGCCTGTAATCATCCATCATTGTAACGTCCCAGTCATAGGCCTCTTCCCACCATGTTTTGCTTATGCCAGTGATGTTGCAGCTCTGGGACTAAGCCAAGGCTTCTAGCTTGGTTTCATGTTAATTAACGGGAGTGTCTTGAAGGCACAGTTTGCAGTTAAAGCTTACAAGTTTTTTTATTATTATTATTTCCTTTATCTGGAGCTTTGGTAAGGCTTTCTTCTCTGTGATTCTCTTAAGATGGAAGAAGAGGTGAACTGTTTCATCCAGCAATATTGAATTCTGTTGACCTCTCTTGCTTTGTCCAACAATTAATGGCCAAGTGTCTGTATAGTCTTAGTGTATGGGGCAAATAAGCACCTATCTTCTTACAGACCAGGCTGAAAAAATGTAGTTCCAGTAGGCTGATCAAGTAGGTGTTCGAGTTAGGGTTCCAGCTAAGGTTGTTTGTGTCCGTAGGAGCAAGGAAAGAAAAAAGCTGTTTAACCTTTCCAAGTATTTAAAAGTTTGCTTTTAAAATTTTAAGGAGCCTTGTTTATGCACAGGGGTTATTTTCAGGAGTACTCTGAGTCCATATCCAAGAGTGCATCACTTAATCATTTGGTAGCTCCTCAATGTAAGTCAAGAAGAAACCCTTATGTTTTAAAACAAATATGAATTTTCCTAATGCTGATTTCTACTAGTCCATGGAAAAACACAGGCGTTTCTCAGAATTCATGTGCATTCTAGTCCAAGTCTTTGTTAGTTTAGGAGAGCAGTTATTCCTCTGATTTTGTGTTAACTTTTTTTTTTTTGGAAGTAGCACAGAGAGGTTGTACTGACATTGCTGCTGAAATATATAAAATTAGTGTGGTGTGAGGTTAAAACAACATGCAAAGGTCTGGTTTTTAATGCTAGATATTCTTAGAGTTGTAAATCTGTCTTAATGATTTAATGTGCAAACTGAAAAATGTGTTAGTGATAGGGCTATTTAGTATATATATTGAGTCATTTTTGTGTCATTCTTAGCAGAGAATATTACGCTGGATGTTTAGGCAGAGTTAACAGGCCGTCAATTCTATAAATCTTTAATTACACAATTATTTTCACTACAGACTGCAATTTTTTCAGTCATGGTAATGATTCTAGCACAACACTTGGTAGTAAGTGCCTATTTATTGTCACTGGAGGATACATTTGGAAGAATGATGAACTTCTCTTATTATAGGAGCTAAAATTGTCTGCCAGTTGTAAAGCTGTCTGCCAGACCTCAAGAAGCTGACTAATAAAGCATCCATTGTGCAGGTTTTCATTTACCCTGAAATCATTTGTTGCAGTTCTGTTGCTTTTTGCATGCTGCTGTAACATTGGCCTAGCTTCATTGAAGTCAAAGGATTACAACAATATAAAAGTATTACTATTTTACTGATTAAACATTAGGATAACTAAAACAATGATCCTACATACGTGTACACATATTCTTGTAAGAGCAATGAGATCCAACTTGCTTACTTTTGTTAACTTTAGCTCAGAAATGTGGTTTCAATGCAAGTTATTCTATATATAGAACAAGTGTAATATAGCTTTTCTTGGAAAAATAGGATTTATTAAACTTGAATTTTGGTGGCACATCATCAAAGCTTTGTTGAGGAGGAGATTGTCCACGTAATGGAAATAGAGATTTGAATGCTTCAAAAAGCTGCTTTTAATTTTTCTTGATTTCTATCTGCTTCCTCTTACCATCTTTCTTGATACTCTTTCTTTTTGTCTGTGTGTGTGTGAAATGCATTATGTGTACCACTCTGCATGTTGTTTTTTTTTTTCTTTCATATCACTAGCAAATGTTTGAGGATGATACTTACTCTCTTCTGGTATGTTTAATAACTTTTCCTTGAACAGTTTTCCTACTTGAAATTACTTTATTAGCAACAAGAGATGCCTGTTATACCTGTATCTAAAATTTCATTATGCAGTTATTCAAGAAAGTTCATCTGGCTTTCAAGGTAGATGTCATGCAAAAGTAATACCAAAATTTTAGATGCTGCCTAGCATTTTTATCACTTAAAAGTTTATTGCAATGTGTTATTTACTATATCAACATTCAAATTTTTATATTTCATTTTCTCAATTGCTGTTTGTAAGCTTTGGATGTTTCACACATTTCGTGATGTTCATAGGTTATTCTGGACTTGATCTTGTAAATACTGATGCATGTATAACAAAATGTAATTAAACGCTGGTTTGGCCAATATACCTCCAGACATTAGCACTATGCCTGAAAGTTGCTTTGTAGGAATTAGCTCTAAACTTGTAGGCTACCTAGCTTTCATTAGTAAAACAACAATTTACTATATTTAAAACAGACTAGTAAGCAACAGAGATGGTAAATTACATTTTAATGTGTTTTTGCTCTCTGGCATTTTTTATACAGATTTCTATGGAAAGCCTCTGCCCCCACTGACTATACGCCAAAGACCCAACAGTGATACCCACGACGTCATCGCTTAACTGGATCATAGATAACGTCTAAAACACATGGTCAAGAAATTGTATTAGAATTGGGTTTTGCCCTTAAAGGAAAATTAAAAAAAATAATAAAAAAGACAGTCTGTCAACTTATTGCAAAATAATAAGTTGATAAAGACTAAACGTGGAGTTCATTCTATCGTACTTGGTTGATCAGACTTTCTTTTACTTTTCACATCACCAGCTCTTCTTCAGGATTTAGCGTGACTGCAAGAAAGGTCTGTGAGTCCGTGGAAGCTCCTATGAACGTCATATGGAATATGTGTTGGGTTTACTTGTGAAAATACATAAACTGCTGTATTTCTTCAGCTGTAAACCTGAAGAAAAATAACTTCAAGACCACGATATGGGATTGTATGTTCCCATCAAGACCTTTTATCAGGTGCTGTGCAGTGATTGGTATTTTTGCAGCTACTAAATAGTTCTAAAGCATTTTATAAGATTCATGTATGTTAGGGTTAATATAGGCAGGTTATGCAACAAATACTGAGTATATTTTTCTAACTTTTTATATAACTATTTGAAAATTTGAGTGGACATGCATACCTACTACCAGCAAGATGATACCTGGAAAACATTGGAAAGCCGATAGCCAAATGCAGGTAGAACATGTTTGACTTTCACATATTTCTTGCAGTAGCAATACCTCTTATTAAGGATTACATTACCAGAAGCATATTTCATATTTCTGTCAGTCTGAAGGGGGGTAAGGTAGAAAGGGAAGTTTAAGGTAAATACATCTTATACAAAATTATGCTATTTGAATTGTCTGAAAGTTTTCATATGCATTGTTTTATTAGTTTTGTTAACTTGAGTTGGGTGTAGGTAATAAATTCAGTTTGAAAAAGAGCTGAATGTTGTATTGTCTACTATGGCATATAATAAAATTGCACATAGTGAAAGTTTTGCACTAATTCAGTCATCAGTTCTGATGGAAAACTGAATCATCCAATATGCATATAAACTCCAGCACTTTTTAATCTCTTCAATACTAAAATGCCATCTTGAAATCAAAACCAAACCAACAGAATTTTAAGGAGTTATATAATACTTCTATGTAGTGTTTTAATTTTACATTAAAAAATAAAAAATAAAATACAAGGGATAGGTAAAACGGGTTAGAATTGGATATATTCTTATTTATATAGTATGTATATAATGTTTTTCCTCTTACATTGGAGACAATCATTGGTATATTGTGAAAAGATATGTAGTTATGCCACTTAATTCCAGCAAGGATGAAACCCCCATTCAAAGGTTTTTTGAAGAAGCACTATCTGATTTTCTATTACACTGTCTTCCATAATGTGATATTAACAAATTATTGTAGTAGAAGTTAAATTAATGCCATGGATATATTCATCACTTTGACATTGGAAATCTTTGCCACATAACCCTTAGGTCAATGAGTTGCGCAAACATATACTTATTAATTGAACATATAAATTGAAATGACAGGATTAAGATTTTTTAAAGTATGAGTGGAAAACGTGATCAGACTTAAGAATATTAAGTTTGAAGTGGGCAGAGAGAAATATTCCAAGCTTGCAAATTTAGTATAAAGATGAAACAATTTGTATGTAACTGTCAGCATGAGAATACTTTTCTTGTATTCTAGTAGTGCAATGTGATTTGGTTTGATTATTCTCAGGATTTAGTCATTTTTACTTAAAACAAACATGATGATTAAGGGGGTGGAAGGGTGATTGCATGTAAGTTTACATGTGCAATCCCAGTCTTACTATTTTTGACTGTGTTACCAACTAATTGTTTTGGCTTAAAGGCTTCACTTTAGCTGACATTATTTTTTTTTACAGCTTCAGTTTCTAGAAATGTATTGCCCTTTAACACTAATCCAAAATAAATTTATAGAAGTCTATTAAAAATAAAGCTAGATACTGCTGTGGAAACAAAATTTGAGAAACTGAAATGTAAAATGTTGTTACTTATGTGTGAAATGTGTATTAAGCGTGTTGTTTGTGGACATGTATCAGTTTTGTTTCTGCTTTTAAAATAAATTTTTACCAATATATGACCTAAGTACTAAAACATTTTTCATACAGTTTTGTTTATGAATATGCTTTGTAATTATTTACTACAGTAGCTTTTTTAGTACTTTATATTACCTTGACTTTTTATTTGCTCAAGTTTACATTTATGTATTGAATAAAACTAATGCACAGCATCAATGTTTCCCGTATGATCATAAATTTCCCTTTTTAAGGCAAGTATAAGCATAAGTGGTTAATGTCTGCAAGTCTCACATTGCTATCATGTACAAAATAGGTACCTTATAGATGGAATCTTTGCATATTTTGACAAATGCGGTTTGGTCAAATTGAGAATATCATGATAGATTGACATTAGGATATATGTATTTGTATACATTTAACTTCTATGATAGCATACTTAACATATGAGAAGATAAGTTAAAATTTAAATATATTGAAATTTTCAAACTGTAACAGTGCACGCAGCTAAGAATATTTTTACTTAATGAATGGTAAACATACAGAAATATGCTGCGTAAGCAGAACATCTTGTATTGTGTCTGTGTAACTTTTGCATTGTGTCTGTGCAACATTTTAAGTACCTTTGAAATATTTTGTTCAAAATGTAAGTTACATGTATCTTCTGAGATAAGGAACAGTAACTTTCCTAAGCTGAATTAGTCTAAAAAGTAATCAGTGCTTCCAAGTAAGTTATTCTCACTGTCATCTTCCTATTTAGCCAAAACCTAGAACCCACAGAAAGATCAAAATTTAAAGTTTTAAAGAAGGACCCTACTTAAAGTCTTAAAATAGAGAATAGTAACTGTAGCTGACAGAAAAGGTAGGTATGTTTGATATCCATTAGATGTAGCTTCACGCCTGTGACATGGTCTCTCTATGTAAGTAATTCACAGTAAGTGAGGGACATGCCTACTGAGGTGAGGCATAAGTACTGTGATTTTAGTGCTTAGATAATCTTGCAAGACTTGTATTTCAGTTCCACAGTTCTGAATGCTTTAAAGGAATTGCCTGCAGTAGAAAGCTGATGCATACTTGCTAATGGCCCTCTTGTGAGCTCTAGTTGTGAGGATCAAGATGGAAGGAACACTTCTGCTATTCACCAAAGAGCCAATGAGTCAAATGTAGCCAGCAAACCATAGGCACATAAATAGCCTCACTGGCTGTCAACAGGCCTTGGAAGCCCATCCTGTAGCATGTGTAAGCCCATTAGATCACTTTCTAAGCTGAGACTTTTGTGTGGGTTTTATAAAAGATGTGGACATTATTTTTTCCTTGAAACTCAAAGAACTCTCCAGATCCCCTGAAGATCTATCTGTCACTTAAAAATGGATTTCTTAGTTTTGCTGTGGTAGCCAGTGCTCTATCCTGAGAGCAGTTATTTTCAGATACTGTGATACCACATTAGAAAAGCTTGATGGACAGTAACAAAGCAAGTAGCATGTCTGCTTTTGTAAAATAACATTCAGCCAGTATTTTTTTTTTCACTCACATATTGCAAAGTTTAATTTAAAGCATAGTACTGTAATTTCAGGATGCTACCCGCTAACATTGCAGCACTGCCCATTAGCTTTCTAGCTTCTGGAACTGATCCAACTTAGAGTGCTTCTATTACTTTGAATAGAAAATGTCCCATGGTATTTCAACAGACGCATCCTTTAGCGAGGAAGGTACTGCATTTTAAAAGTTAATGAAGTTTGGAGGTAAGTTTATCCTAGGACAGAGGAATTCCTCCCCTTCCCCCCACTATTCAGACAAACTGTTGTTTTATTACCCAGGATTACTCTGGCAACTGCTCTGTAGTAACAAAACCCACAAAATTTTAGGATACTGATCAGCAATGTTAGTAAGTGTATATTCCTCACTGAATGTGAATTTAACATCAAGTTCTCTTCATGTTGGGCTAGTGGAAGGATTGAGACAGTGGGAAAAGTGGAGTGAGAGTGCGTAATAAGAAGTGAAGTCCTTACATCAAGACAAGTACATGGGTTACACTGGTGAAGACCAACAAAGCCAAGGGAGACCTGGGTAGGGTAGCCATGCTATTGAAACAATGATTCACTGGTAAGCAACAAGCAAATAGACTGAAGGACTGGGGAAGAGCAGCAGATTCCGGTTTTTAATTGTTTACATAAAATTTCTTCAGAATGGGGTAATTTTTGTCCTCTATATTTAAGCAAGGGTGGCTCTTCCAGCATTCTTTTTGTGTTTGTTTTGTTAGCAAAATAAAATTAAATTACCTTATGTATTTTCTTGTTTGTGTTGTAGGACTTGGAAGAATTATAACCGCAGAGAACTATTATACCAGTTTTGTCCCGTATCTGGTTGTACAATTCCTATATCAAAAACCCTTCTGGTTGCCTTTCACATTTGTTATGTAGGTCTACGTTTCACCTACTGGCTCCTTCTCAGGATGCTGATTGAAACATTTCAAATAATCTTTTAAGTTTGATGACGATAATTTGCATGAGGCCTGCATGAACGTTCTTAGTCTTCATTAGTCAGTGCCTGAAACTCAAATATTTATTTATATGACAGCACTCTTGCCTTTACCTTTGCACCCTTTTCCATTCTGGATTATTAAAGGCCAGCATAAGCACCCAGAAGCTGCCAGGGTAGCCATTAATAGAAAACCCTGTTTAACAAACACCTTGCTTTTAGGTTGCTCTTACAGAAGGAATCGGCAAGAGCTGATAGACAAGCTTTTGAGAGAGAAGAGGGTGTTTGGTGGCTTTGTGGGGTCGCAGCAAGAGCTGGCTGACAGCATGAATTCAGGTCATTTCTCACGTGCAGTTTCCAGATCTCGGTGCTTGTTTCAACAACTGGACCACCGTGGTGAAGCAGGGGGCAGTGTTTTGGCAACCTCAGCTTTTAGTGCAGTGAAACCTGTCACAGTGGATGCACAATGGGTGGCTCACCCTCTTCTCTAGGAACAGTAACCCCGAATCTCAAAACTTAAGAAATTTTGGTGCGTAATTCTTAAGTTTCCAATTATTTATTTGCAATAGCAGCAGATGAAAGTAGGTGAAAACTGAACCGGTCTCTGACGTGGTTTGCAGGAGGTGGCTGAGTAGATGCATGGTAGCCACAACATCTCTGTTTGGGCCAGCCGGGAGCTAAGGGCTGCAGCCAAAATATTAGCAGAGAGGTCTGAGGGGGGCTGGCGGCGGCAGCAGCTGGAGTGGGCTTTTATAAAGTGATTAATCCAGGCCCACCGTCACCCTGCATTAAGCCTTCCACTGTAACACCCGAAGCCCCGCTCCCGAGGCGGAGGAGGGCGGTGCGCTCCGCAACCCCACGATTTACCCACACCGCCACCACCTGACAGGCCCAGGGCCGCCCTCTTGCCGCCGCCCCGCCCGGCCCCGGCCCCGGCCATGCGGCTGCCGCCCGCCGCGGCCCGCCTGCTGCCGGCACCGCTACCGGCCGGGGCCGGCCTGTGGCCGCGGCGCGGGGCCGCCCGGCCACCGGAGCAGGTGAGGCACCGGGCGGGCAGTGGGGCCTCTTCTTGGCCCCTTCCTGGGCGGCTTCCCGCCGGCCCCCGGGCCGGGCCGGGCCGGGTTCGTAGGCGGCTCCCTCAGCGCTGCCGGCCCCGCCTGCCCGCTGGGGGCGGCCGCCATGAACGGCCATGGGGAGAGCAAACAGTGGGTAATAAAGCTAGGGGCGGCCTTGGGGGGCCTGCGTGCCTTTGTTGCCGTCTCCCTTCTGCGAAGGCTGCCCGTGGTTAGGTGCGCCCCTTTCGTCTTCGCTAACGTCTCTTGGGGAGGGCTTTTGGGAGCCTGGGTCTTCTGATGAGTGGACGGGCATGTCTGGAAGCAGGAATAAGGATGGTACGAGCTCGGAGCAGGGAGGTGCTGCATCGCCCCCAAAACGAAACTCCAGCAAAATGCAGTGTTTGCGTTTGGAGTTCTTCTGAGCTGCACAAGTTCATTTAGAAACCACAAGTT